>NC_133334.1:261379128-261581628 GCF_042186555.1 Aquarana catesbeiana
TCCATCCATCTGCCCTTATGCCACTACAGGACACAGGCATGGCCCTCTGTTGTCACCATCCTCCAGCCAGGAAATGAGGCGGGGCTCTATCTGACTTGCTGCAGCTTCTAATGCACATTGTGAGAAGCTTGCAGTGTGCAGGTGAAATCAGAGTAAGCCATTTCAGTCCAGAAGAGGAGCCGGTACAACTGTGCAAGACTGAAGAGAGGGCCGGAGGTCAGCTTGTAAGGGTGAGATTTTCCTTAACATTCAGGGGGAGTCCTCTCAAAGGGATTCCTCTCACTTCCTGCTGTGTCTCAAGAATGGAAGTCAAAAAAAATCTCCCTATCAGGACAATAAAATCTCCAACAGGACTGGAATAAAGGTTTTGGTGACATACTTTATTTTTTTTCCTGCGATAACATGAGCTGTTTCCTCATTTTATGAGATGCCATAGGAAGATCTATCTGACAACATAGGCGTGCTCCCGACCACGTGACATCTACTGACATCTCTGGCTGGAAACGCTTTATAATTTCTCTTTGCTGAAGTCAGGACAGCTGGATTACGGAGGATGAACGCAGAATAAAAATCACTTATCAGGGGTCTCCTGGGCGGTAAAGCGATACTTTCGTTTTTCTTTCAGCCGTATATGGAAAGTTCCCGCAGATCTGTCTCCAGTCGGGGCGCATTTTCCACCATGCCTGTCAGTTTGGGAATCTTTGGAAGGTGTGGACGTGCTGCTGGTGGAAATCAGCCGGAATAATGAGCCTTCACGCCACAAGAGCGCAAGATTCACGGTACAAGACATTAAAGCTGGACTGTTACTTGTGTAGTGGGCGCACGGAACGCCAACGCTTGTGGTTGGAGGGCATCCGCGGGTCTCGTCTAGTACCAGCCGCTGGGTGACATCATTAATTCTGGCCGGGGAGAATTTATTTATAGCGATGTGTTGGCAGTGAAGGGTGTCAGCCTTAATCTTGTGTTTCCATTCAAAAAATTCTCTACTGACTGCGCCAATCTCATTACATAAATTATCATTTTATATTCATGAATTCCGAAGGGAGGCCGTGACATGAGTGCTCAATGCTGGCCAGAGCGAGACTTGCTTTTCCAGAGCCAAAAGCAAAAAAAAAAAAAACGAAACTGCCCCCAAAACTGAAGTCCACCACACCACCTCATCCACCCCATACTAAAATCGGACCTCCGACCTTCTCTTCAGTCTTGCACAGTTGTACCGGCTCCTCTCCTGGACTGAAATGGCTTACTCTGATTTCACCGCACACTGTGAGCTTCTCACAACGTGCATTAGAAGCTGCAGCAACCCACCTGATTTCCTGCTGGGGGACATCCAGCATCATCTAGCCCTTTCCTCCCCAGCCTGACTGTCCCTGGCCACGCCCCTTTCATTTTAGATGTAAGTGAGTGTGAAGCCTCATACACATGATCCGACTTTCCGACGGGAAATGTGTGATGACAGGCTGTTGGCGGAAAATCTGACTGTGTGTACGCTCCATCGGACAATTGTTGGCCAAATTTCCGTGGACAAATGTTGGCTAGCATGTTTTAAAATTTTCAGCGAACAAATCTCTGTTGTCGGATTTTCCGAGCATGTGTACACAAGTCCGTCACACAAAAGCCCAAAGTACAAACACACATGCTCGGAAGCAAGGACGAGCCAGAAGTGGCCGGTCTTGTAAACTCGCGCTCGTAATGGAGAATTAACATTTATGACGCTGCAAATTATGAAATCTCGAAATGCAGCGCACAATTCTCTTCTTCTTTAATGGGATAATAATGAAGCTGCTTTACTGGTGATACTGATGGAGTTATTACAAACAAATTTTCAAAGTCTTTTTTTTTTTCTAGTGATATCAAGAATAATATTATTATGTTTTTTTTTTTTTTGGGGGGGGGGGGGGGGGGCAGGTTACCACAACACCATTATCCTGTAGTTTTTAAGATCAAAGATACAACTATGTTGGTGTCCCTGTGTCAATTTTACATTGTATTTTTTTTAATGTAACTGCCGACTCCCAAACTGTCATTTGAAGTAAAACACACAGCCAAGTATTATTCTCCACAATTTTTTTTATTGTGCATTAAAAAAGAAAACAAAATAAAATTAGACATGAAATCTGCCAATAGAACGTAACCAAAAAGTGCATTCTATGCATCTAAAAATATAGAAAATATACCAAATCAAATCATTATTATTCAACCAAAAAAAGAATGTCAACCCAATAACTCCAAGGCCAATAATAAATAACACGTTATCTCCTCCGATTCTGCAACATGTCTGGTTGACGAATGGCCGTTCAGAAACGAACTGAAAAGCGCAAAATGAAAAGTGCGAATCAACACTCACCAAACCTCTACTAACGTGAAATTAGCAGAAGGAGCCCAAAGGGTGGCGCTAAAGAGCTGAAAAACAACGTAGTACGTCACTACGTTCCTAATTGTTGGCCAACAATTGTGTGGCCGTTTGTATACAAGACAAGTTTGGGCCAACACCCTTTGGACAAAAGTCCACGGTTTTGTTGGCCAACAATCCGATCGTGTGTACGAAGCTTTAGTGTTACCTAAAGCAGTTTGCAAGACTGACAACCACCCATCAGGGCATTGTGATATTTGCATAATTCCTCCCAAGAGCCAGCCCAATGCTTTCATCATGATTGAGGGCTCTTGAGAGGGGGAAGAGAGGAAGGGAAGCCAAAAATGAAAGCGGGAGTAAACCTGCAAGATAATGGCATAATGTGCTAGTATGCATTGCATACTTGCACATTGTGAAATACCTTAAAATGAAAGCCCTTCAGCAGCGCGCTGTCACCACTGACAGGGCTTCGATCTTCACCCGCTTCTCCATCTGGGTTAGCATGCTCTAGCCGTCTGACTGGCCGAGTCATGTTGAAACAGGAAGGGGCCATCCCTAAACTGTTCCCACAAAGTTGGGAGCATGAAATTGTCCAAAATGTCTTGGTATGCTGACGCTTTAAGAGTTCCCTTCACTACTAAGGGGCCAAGCCCAACCCCTGAAAAACAACCCCACACCATAATCCCCCCTCCACCAAATGATTTGGACGAGTGCACAAAGCAAGGTCCATAAAGACATGGATGAGCGAGTTTGGGGAGGAGGAACTTGACTGGCCTGTACAGAGTCCTGACCTCAACCTGATAGAACACCTTTGGGATAAATTAGAGCGGAGACTGCGAGCCAGGCCTTCTCATCCCCATCAGCGCCTGACCTCACAAATGCTCTTCTGGAAGAATGGTCAAACATTCCCATAGACACCCTCCTAAACCTTGTGGACGGCCTTCCCAGAAGAGTTGAAGCTGTTATAGATGCAAAGGGTGGGCCAACTCAATATTGAACCCCATGGACTAAGACTGGGATGCCATTAAAGTTCATGTGCGTGTAAAGGCAGGTTTCCCAATACTTTTGGTAGTATAGTGCATATATATATATATATGTATATATTAAAAACTATAATAAGACTCTTTTTCTCCTCCCATGTGTCTTGTGCCTCACTCAAAGTCCCAGGAAAACCCTCTCTTATTTCCAATTTAGGGATGGAGGTGCATGCAATCATGCACATCATTTGAAGTCCCATTACCCTCTTGCTTTCTATAATAAGACTCTAGGTACCTCCTTATATTTTGGGGGAAAAAAAATGCTAATTTATCTTTGAGAGCGGACCTTTATTTCTATGCGACTCCATCTTCACCTCTCCACCACCAGAAGTTGCCGTAATGACGCAAATAAATAAAGCGCGGAAGTCTTGCCAAACTTTAACCAGAAACATCTCAGAGAGTTCCTCCCCAGTACGCTCCTCCAGACATTGTGATCAAGAAAACGTCTGTCTGTTAATATCTGGTGTAAACTGCGTTTACTGAAATGGAAGACATGTGGCGGAGCTCCGAGGCCGAGCCTGAAAATCTACGCTTTAATATCTGTTTCCATTTGTTTTACTTCTCTGACATTGATTCATAGCATGTTGCGTTTAATGGATTTCATTTATGAGAAGGAAAACAAGTAAGCTGGACAGGCGGAGGACAGGCGATGGGCTCACTCACAGGCTGCTTTGCTGAACGTCACTTGAGGATAAATGAAAACACGCCTGAGGTTTAACATGATAAATACCAGGTCCGGGGCCCGCAGGTTGGTTATGGAGAGTTTACACACAGGTGCATAACAAGCAGTAAACCTTAAAGCTGAACTCCAGGCAAAAAAAAAATATATATTTAAATAATATATTATATTTATTTAATTGTATTATAAATTATTATTATTATTAATTTTTTATTATACATTTTTATATTTAATATATTTATATTTATAATATATTATATTTAATTATATATATATTATATTAAATATATATTTTTAACCACTTAAGGACCAAGCCTATTTTTCAAACTTGTTGTTTACAAGTTAAAATCAGGTTTTTTTTGCTAGAAAATAACTTAGAACCCCCAAACATTATATATATTTTTTCAGACACCCTAGAGAATAAAATGGCGGTCTTTGCAATACTCTTTGTCACACCGTATTTAGCGCAGCAGTCTTAGTGCCAAAGTTTGTCGCCATTCTATGAGCGGGTGCAATTTTGAAGCATGACCTGTTGAGTATCAATTTACTCGGCGTAACTTTATCTTTCACAATATTAAAAAAAAAAATGGGCTAGCTTTACTGTTTTTTCTTATTTTTTTAATTCAAAAAAGTGTATTTTTTCCAAAACAAACGCAATTGTTTTGGAAAAAATACACTTTTTTGAATTAAAATAATAAGAAAAAAAACAGTCATGCTTCAAAATTGAATTAAATAAATAGAATGTCGACCAACTTTGACACTTAAAAATCTCAATTGACGACATTTAAAAATGTCTACAGGTTACCAGTTTTGAGTTACAGAGGAGTTCTTTTTCTAGAATCATTGCTCTCGCTCTAACGATCGCAGTGATACCTCACATGTGTGGTTTCAACACCGTTTACATATGCGGGCGCGACTTACGTATGCGTTCGCTTCTGCGCACGAGCGCGGCGGGACGGGGCGCTTTACATTTTTTTTTTTCCTATTTATTTTACTTTTTATTTTTATTTTTTACACTGTCCCTTAAAAAAAACAAAAATTGGATCACTTGTATTCCTATTAAAAGGAATAGAACATCCCTTTTAATAGAAAAAAAACATGATAGGACCTCTTTAATGTGAGATCCGGGGTCAAAAAGACCTCAGATCTCACATTTACACTTAAAGGGGTTGTAAAGTTATTTTTTTTTTTTTTTAAAAATAACAAACATGTTATACTTACCTTCACTGTGCAGCTCGTTCTGCACAGAGTGGCCCCGAACCTGGTCTTCTGGGGTCCCTCGGCGGCTGTTTCAGCTCCTCCCCGCAAGCATTTACCACCTTCATGCGAGCTCCCTCGCACGGTGGTGAGTGCTTGCGGGCGCGCTCCCGTGATACAGCGAGCGGCTATAGCCGCTCGCTGTATCACTCGGCCCCGCCCCCCGGCGCGCCGCGTCATCGGATGTGATTGACAGCAGCGCGAGCCAATGGCTGCGCTGCTTTCAATCCATCCACTGCAGCCAATCAGCGACCAGGCTGAGCTGCAATGAAGCTGACGAGGAGCGAAGATTCGAGGCGTCAGGTAAGTAAAACGGGGGGCCTGGGGGCGGCGGTACTGTCAAAAGTTTTTTCACCTTAATGCATAGAATGCATTAAGGTGAAAAAATTTTTACCTTTACAACCCCTTTAAATGCAATTAAAAAAAACATTTTTTTTTTTTTTAATTAAAAAAAAAAGTCCCTTTAAGGCCGTTGGGGCGGAAGTGACGTTTGACGCGGCTTTCCTCATCCAACATCATTGAGTCGAGTGGGGACCATCATTCCCTCAATCGACTTAGTGCCGGCTCTGAGGGGAATGTACAGACCAGGGCAAACTGGAGTATGTTGTGTCCATCACAGTGTACAGAGTGGGGCCGATTGAAGTATGTTTAGCACAGCTAAAATGTGCACACACCCCTTTTACACTGGGGCCGCGGATGTGTTAGCGCTAAAGCACCGCTTGTTTAACGGCCCTTTAGCACTGTTTAAGCGTCGATTTTCAGCCACTAGCGGAGCGCTTTTAACCCCAAAGAAGGGGTTCAAAGTGCCCGTGTTGTGGCGCTTTTGAAACGCTTTTCAGGCGCTTAGGAAGCCCTGCCCATTTATTTCAATGGGCAGGGCATTTTCAGAGCGCTAAATACAGCGCTCCCAAACTGCCCCAAAGATGCTGCTTGCAGGACTTTTCCCAACAAGTGCACCGCCCCAGTGTGAAAAGTCACACTGAAATGAATGGGAGGCGCTTTTCAGGCGCTGTTTCTTGCGCTAAAACGCCTGAAAACCGCCTCAGTGTGAAAGGGGTCTAAGTCAGTCATATGGCTCCATCCAAGGTTCCAATTAGACACAGACAGCCACAAATCAAGCTGCTACCACTGTATCCTAAAACTGAACTCTAGAGGCAAAAATGTTCTACCGGGGACAACACTTTAAGTTGTCACCAGTAGATCTCGCTGGTATCACTGGTCATAGTATGAGATTTTACAAACAAAACTAAGTTCTGAATATTTATATTCAGGTCATGTGCTCACTCTTTTTCCCTGGGCTGAGGCCTGAGGAGGAGCTGCTGGATGGAGTTCTGCTGTTAAGTGTTTGGAACCTAAAATGCGCTGAAGTGGTCCTGAAGCTGTCCTGCCTGGTCTGGAGGAAGCTGTGCCAAGGAAGAGACCCAGGGGAGCCCCTCAACCCGATAGAACACCTTTGGGATGATGGAACGGAGACTGCGAGCCAGGCCTTTCCATCCAACATCAGTGGCTGACCTCACAAATGTGCTTTTGGAAGAATGGTCAAACATTCCCATAGACACACTCCTAAACCTTGTGCACAGCCTTCCCAGAAGAGCTGAAGCTGTTATAGCTGCAAAGGGTGGGCCAACTCAATATTGAACCCTACGGACTAAGACTAAAAATCATGCGCGTGTAAAGGCAGGTGTCACAATACTTTTGGCAATATAATGTAATATATGGTATAATATAAATTATATTATATTATTTTATGTAAAACAAAAGATGTATACAGTAAGTAAAATGGAACAATCAAAAATAAAACACCAGTTTAAAAAAGAGTAGTAAAAGTGACCCAAAACCATTCTAGCTTCCCTTTAAAT
This sequence comes from Aquarana catesbeiana, assembly GCF_042186555.1. Lineage (NCBI taxonomy): Eukaryota > Metazoa > Chordata > Amphibia > Anura > Ranidae > Aquarana > Aquarana catesbeiana. The sequence goes on from NC_133334.1 coordinate 261,386,314, forward strand.
CGCTGGAAAATTAATTTCAAGGAAGAATGTAAATCGCAGGCATTCATCATCATTTAAATGAATATTTGTGAAGATTCGGAGGCACGCAGCCCATGTTCCATGAGACCTCTGCCATATCACAGCTTTCACAACCTTTCTACTGAGTAATTACGCAGAGCATGCTTTGGCCCGCACACACTGATATCTTCTTATGCTGTCCAGGATCCCGAGGCCACCAAATCTGTTTTCTATAAGCTTCATGACATCTGCACCTGAGAGCTGATAACGGGAGCTGACAGAGACTTGGATGAGAACCCTGAGCAAATTTAAAGGTTTCCACATAGCAAAATATGGGACCGTTCTGCAATCCTGACAGACGGACAAATGGTGAAATTCAGCAAGGTCAACACAAGCAAACTGTTGGCTCCAGAGAGGAACAGAGACATTTAAGGAGGATTTGTGGTGAACTCCCAACACTACAAAGGTTCATTTTACCTACTCCCCAAGCAAAAGTCATTGTTATGGCATTTATTATGGATCAGGTCAACAGGATCCTGTCTATTCATTACCTTGTACCAGTAATATCATGAGATTGCAGCTTGTCTATTCACTAGAGACCTATGACATCACTGAGAATGCAGCCTATCCATTCACTAGAGACCGAAGACATCACTGAGAATGCAACCTATTCATTTACTAGAGACTGGTAACATCACTGAGAATGTAGCCTATCCATTCACTAGAAACCAGTGACATCACTGAGACTATAGCTTATTCATTCACTAGAGACCGGTGACATCAATAGTAATGCAGCCAATCCATTCACTAGAGAGCAGTGACATAACTGAGAATGCAGCCTATCCATTCACTAGAGAGTGGTGACATCACTGAGAATACAGTCTATCCATTCACTGGAGACCAGTGACATCACTGAGAATGCATCCTATCCATTTAATAGAAACCAGTGACATGACTGAGAATACAGCCTATCCATTCACTGGAGACCGGTGACATCACTGAGAATATAGGACTGGGACTAGAAACAAGGGGCAGAGATGGGGGTAACAGGATACTGGATACAAGCTACATGCTATAAGAGAATGCAGGCATATGGCTAGCAGGCAAAACACTGAAGCAAGATGCTATAGTAGAGGAGAGACTAAATACCCTCCCAACAGCCAGCATCAAGTGAAGACTAAATGCTGGGATCTGCTGGCTGTTAGGAGACATCTGGTGGTGGATGCTGGAACTACAGCCTTCTGGTCTGGGAACCACACTGACACCAGAAGGTGATCAAGTTCCTGGCACAGCCTACACATTCACTAGAGACCGGTGACATCACTGGGAATGCGGCCTATCCATTCACTAGAGACCAGTGACATCACTGGGAATGCAGCCTGTAAGGGATACCAACTGCAGGTATCAAAACAGCAGGAATGACCAGGTCTGTGTAGCTGCACTTAGGAAACTGAAATGACACTGTGTATAGTTAGAATGAAGCATATTATTGCACACAACACCAATACAACACCAACACAACCATAAGCAAAGCAAAAGTGAAAAATAAATGTGACAATGAAGCAAAACCAAACCAAAAACCTAACTATATACAGTACACACTATATACAAATGGATGGGAGCTTAAACAAACAGGGCATAAGCAGGACTGGGGCTATTATTATTGTTATACAGTAAGTATTATAACACACTTTTCTGAAGAAGAATCAGCTTTGTTTGATGATTAACATTGTGGGAACACAGTTAGATTGCTTGCAGCCATCCATTAATACCACATAATTATTATCACGTTATAGGATCTAGTTGAAGTGGGTAGCGCGGGATAACACACATTTTCCCTCTAGGACTGGGACTAGAAACAAGGGGGCAGAGATGGGGGTAACAGTATATTGGATACAAGCTACATGCTATAAGAGAAGGCAGGCATATGGCTAGCAGGCAAAACACTGAAGCAAGATGCTATAGTGGAGGAGGGACTAAATACCCTCCCAACAGCCAGCATCAAGTGAAGACTAAATGTTGGGATCTGCTGGCTGCTAGGAGACATCTGCTGGTGGATGCTGGAACTACAGCCTTCTGGTCTGGGAACCACACTGACACCAGAAGGTGATCAAGTTCCTGGCACAGCCTATACATTCACTAGAGACCAGTGACATCACTGAGAATGCAGCCTATCCATTCACTAGAGACTGATAACATCACTGAAAATGCAGCCTATCCTTTCATTAGAGACCAGTGAAATCCCTGAGAATGCAGCCTATCTATTCATTAGATACCGGTGACATCACTGGGAATGCAGCCTATCCATTCACTAGAGACCGATGACATCACGTGTAATGTAGCCTATCCTTTCACTAGAGACCGATGACCTCACGTGTAATGTAGCCTATCCTTTCACTAGAGACCGATGACATCACATGTAATGTAGCCTATCCTTTCACTAAAGACTGGTGACATCACTGAGAGTGCAGCCTATCCATTCATTAGAGACTGGTGACATCACTGAGAATGCACATATCCATTCTCTGTATACATCCTTTCTTCTCTCTAGGAAGATATCAAGTATAAAATTTAAAGAAGAAATACCAGCAAATCTCTACGTTTGTTACATCTGACAAATTGCAGCGTAGAGTGAGGAAATCCTATTGGTGCAGAAGCAATGTTTGGACAATCCTCTTATGGGAAATTTTGGCTATAGGCCACCCCGTAGCCAACGTCCTTGCAGGTTCCTCCTGCACTTTACATGGCCCGGCACAGAAAAACACGACTCAATGTGAAGAATGAAATGAAAGGGCGGAACTTTTGCATGCCTGGCCAGCGAAGGGATTAAGGTTATTGTCGAGAAATCCCTAGAGCGCTCACTCCCCTGTGCAGCTGTGCCTGGTGCGGAGAACAGGATATTGGTGGCATTGTAGGAGGAATGCGATATTTTAAATTATTCAAGAATCCAGCGGCCTGGGATCCTTATCAGGAGTACAGCTCACTGCTGGATGTAGAAAAATGTGACCAAGTGACGGGCAGACACAGGAAAAAAAAGTTTTATAGTGAACCTGGTAGAAAATAGAAGGATGGACCAGGGTGAACTATGGTTTAACACAATGTTTGGAGATCAATATGTGATTGGCAGAGCTATTTGTATCTATATCTCATCATTTATGGCCTTCGGAAATCTATGTCTTTCAGTATGCCAACATTAAAGTATTTATTTATTATACAACCCCGATTCAAAAAAAGTTGGGGCGCTGTGCATAATTTGCATAAAAACAGAATGCATTGATTTCCAAATCTCATAAATCCATATTTTATTCACAATAGAAAAAAAAAATCAAATATTTAAAATGATAAAATTTACCATTTTAAGAAAAAATTTGGTAATTTTGAAATTGATGGCAGCAACATGTCTCAAAAAAGTTGGGGCAGGCTTGTGTCGGTCCGACTTTTGAAAAGGTTCCTGCACTACTTTGGTCAGACTTGGGTCCGATTTCAGCCCATTGAATTTAATTGAAGTCGCATCCAAGTCAGATCAGCATCTTAACTGATCCGACTTGTGACAAGCGACTTGCGCTCAGAGGAATGTCAGCAAATGCAAAATGTATTGATATAAAAAAACTCCCCAAATTTTAAAGCAGACCTTTATCTGAGCACAGCCTGGCAGGCCAGGAAAGGGGAGGGACTAGCTCTGCGTTACGTCACCGCATGACCACGCCCCATAGCTATATAAGAACTGTCAGACGCTGGAGCTGACAGAATGGCGGGAGCCAACGTCGGAGGAGGAGCATTTTTTTTTTCAGCGCTGTGGCGGCGGTGGAGGAAGACATTGCGATGGACATTGGATCTACATCAGGGATCATTAGTCATTTTTAATAAAGAACTTCTCAAAAACCATCTCATGTTTTTATTACACTACACTTTTTTTGGGTGAATGGGTAGGGGTATGTATGTATATACTCATTCACATAGGGGGGTGGGATCGGTGGGCCTCACCCCCCCCTTTCCTAACCTGCCAGGCTGCATGCTCGGATAAGGGTCTGGTATGGATTTTGTGGGGGATGCCGCAATGGTTTTTTTTATGTTGGCGTGGGCTTTCCCCTCAAAATTCATACCAGCCTGAAGTGTCTGGTATGGTCTTGGGGGAGGGGGCGCACACGCCATTTTTTATTTTTTATTTTGGCGTGAGGTTTTATCCATACCAGAAGCAAAGGAATTGTTTTGACTGGTCGCAATCATCTCAAAGTCGGATCCCATTCATTGAAGTCGCATGGAAGTCAGACCTAAAGTCGCAGGGCAATGTCAGAACGAAAGTCTGATTAAGAAGATGCAACTTTCTGATTGGTGTCCATGCAGAGCAAGCAACCTCCTGTGTTCACTAAGCAGCAAGGCAGCTGCTCGTCATTAAACTGGAAGCAAGTGGAGATCACTGTAGTAGCGGTGTAGAAGCAATGTCTGTACAGTGATTCCCAGCTTCTAGACAGATCCCACAGTTATGGAAGATATACAGTTACATTGGTCCAAGCTGAAACAATGTAACAATATAAAAATATCTATAACTGCAATGCTGATGTACCACCCTGGTGTTTAGGCAGGGTTGCTAACAAATTTAGTTTGCCAGGTAGTAATTGTCCTGGTCAATTGTTAGCAGAGCCACTGATTTCTCTCTAATTCTGGAATTCCTGCACCTTTTCTCTTCTGTCACTAGGTGGCACTGTGGCTGGGGACATTAGAATGACAAGGGCTCTGCAAGGTCAGATTATAAATGGATGGACTTCTTAGATAATTGGCATGGGTTTCTTTAGTCCCTTGGCCTGCTGGGAGAGCCTATTTATTGGGGTGGAGTCAGGTGATCGGGGTTCTGTGCCACCTTCAAGAAAAAGTTGCTGTGGGGACATGCCTGTTTGGCTGTACTGCTGGAACTGTGTTCTGCTGGCAGAAGCAAGGAGTTCCCACTTGAGTCATACTGGCCTGTGTTCTGGAATCCCCAGTGTGCCTCTGAAAAGTGACACTGATTTGCAACTGAGAGACTTCATTGTGTTCTGTTCTTCATTAATGAGGAAACCAATCTCAGTTTCTGGCTGTTTGTGGACAGACTGAGATTACAAATGCAAGGGGATCTGTTGAGGGACAGTGCCCTCAGGAAGTACGGTTCCTTCTACCATGGCATGGTTTATTGCTGCTGATTACAGCTATGTTTTTATAGCAAGTAATGTGAGACTGCGCTTAGGATACACAATAGGCCTGCTGCCTCCCCTAATAGAGCTCCCCCAAGGGGTCTCCTGGTAAGAAAGAAATAATGAAAGGGGTGGTTGACGCTACCTAAAGGTAATGCGATTATTATGTATTAGAGGGTGTATATGTGTGGCCTTTTAGTGGAATACAAAATTATAGGGGACAAGCGTAAAAAAGCTCACATATTTTTACGCTTGTCCACTATAATTTTGTATTCCACTGGAAGGCCACACATATACACTCTCTAATACGTAATAATCGCATTATCTTTAGGTAGCGCCAACCACCCCTTTCATTATTTCTTTCTTACAGCCATGTTTTTGTCCCCCGGAGTTGTCCCTGTGAAAAAGGGAGACTGCTGGGAATGTTGCTGATATGTGATTGCACCTCCAGTGAAATAATAATAGACTTTGGGGCTCCAAGGACACTGGGGTGTTAGTTAGATAGGTAGGATAAGCTGTGGCAAAAAGGGCAAGTTCTTACCTTAACCTTGATAATGGATTAAATGGAACAAAATACTATGTACACACACAAGGACTGTTCCTTGGATATCTTGGCTACCAGGTGGCACGAGAGTGCCAGCCTGAGTGAGCTCTTGTTCATATTATGCAAATGTTAGATAGGAATTGCAAGCGTAAATTTATTTCTAGGATTGTTATGGAAAAGGGGTGGCACCCTCAAGGGGGTGGGGCCCATTTTCATCTGTTTAGATATTTTGAAATAGTCACTGTATTACACGTGTACAGTAAGATATGCTATAATGTGCATTTGCACTGCTTTGCTGCTCTCGGCTGAGTGTAATTAACATTTAATTAACATTCACTCATGTATATAGTGCACTGTGTTATTGTAGGGATAGGATGTGTTTCGAAGCTGTCTATTTTCTCTCTTTCAGGTGTTCCTGCACTCATTGCGTCTTCCTTGGCTAAGGAACAGTGACTTCAGATTGTATAACAATGCTAAAATTTTCAATTTTTTTTTCCTACAGGTGTATATAGTAGATAGATAGTTAGGATATAAAGCTACTGTTTGTATTTCCCCTTTTCTTTGTACGCCACACGTAAAATTATACATATTGTCTGCTATTTATCTGCCCTGTGTGAAATGCCACTTGCCTATATATATGTATACTGTTGTCTATTTCATAAGGTACGCCATATGTATTTTTATTATTTCTTTTCTCTGTTTCCCCACCTATCCCAGTTTTTGCCAGGACATCCACTCTCAGGCTTGGAAGTACATTTTTGTTTTCCGCAAACTCTGAGACGTAGTTTCCTAGGCAGGGGGAGGATGTAGCACCCTGGTGGTTAGGTAGGGTTGCTAAGAAATTTAGTTTGCCAGGTAGTAATTGTCCTGGTCAATTGTTAGTAGATCCACTGATTTCTCTCTAATTCTGGAATTGCTGCACCTTTTCTCTTCTGTCACTAGGTGGCACTGTGGCTGGGGACATTAGATTGACAAGGGCTCTGCAAGGTCAGATTATAAATGGATGGACTTCTTAGATAATTGGCATGGGTTTCTTTAGTCCCTTGGCCTGCTGGGAGAGCCTATATATCTGGGTGGAGTCAGGTGATCGGGGTTCTGTACCACCTGGACGGTCTGGTTGGACATGTGTTATGTCGCCCAGGGCTACTAGGCCAGAAGCCAGAGACCTATCCCGGGGACACCTGGCTGCTAGGCTGCCTGAGGCCTATCCAGGAGCAAGAGAAGCAGCGTAGGGTTGGGACTGCAAAAGGGAGGTAAAACGGAAGCAGTCGCCACTAAGGGACCATCCATCTTGTTACAGGAGACCACTGTGAGTAAGCTTGAGCAAGTACTAGAGCAGTCTTCTCACCAGCTGGAGACGGGGAAGAAGAGGGAAAGCTTCAGCGAGTACCAAGCTAGGGACCTAGCAGGTTAGCGGGGGTGACGCTTGAGGAGTATACAGTGGGATAGCTGTGGAAGAGCTCAGGAGATTCAGTGACGATTGGATCTGGAAGTCTAGTGAGAGACTGGGAGCTCAGTGAGTGAAGACCTACAGTGGGATACTGTGAGATAAGAGAAGAACTAATCTCTGTTACCAAGAGTTATGTGCAAATACTTTTAGTGACTGTTACAAGTTCAGTTGCCATAGGAGACAGCGGCCCTACCTATACAGATGTGGCATCCGGCTGGAAGCCTTTCCTTGTATAGCTGTCTACCTACAGAATCTCAGAGTCTGTCAATTAGCATTGCATCTACTCAAGGGTGTCCTGGCCCTAACCCGCTCTCCCACAGTTTTTGTTAAGAGATAATAAATCTCTTGTTCGCATTCAAAAAGTGACTGACGCCCATCATTTCATCTTGCATTACACCCACCATGCCTGTTAACGCACTCTACAAGGAAGCATGTCAGCTCTCCCTAACTTTTGAGGTCATCATTAAGCTTCTGGAGGCCCGGGACCTTGCTACACTTCCGTAACAAAAGAAATTGATATAAAAGGTTTGTATTTGTTGAATAAGTATTATGCTGGTCATATACTGGGCAATTTTCTCTTTAGATCCATTGTGAGCATCTGCTAAATCTGGCAATAATTCTTGTATGGATATTTTCAGGGCGAACATTCTCACAGTGCTCCTGCCATCATCACACAGCAAATCTCAGAGTCACACACAGTCGTTTCATTGCGTTCCCTCATCTGCTTTGATTCTGGAAATGCTGACAGGTATTTGGAAAGATTTGATTTTTTTAACAGATTCTTTTTATTGAGTATTTTGCAATTCAAGAGAAATTAAAGTTATGCAATTATTATTCCATATTGTCACGTCAGCACTGCTCTCCACATGTGGAGGACTTCCCACCACTGGGCGAGAAGGCGAAGAAGGATCTAAAGGGGTGCTGAGGGTGCAATGTTCACAGATCAAACATGAAAGAAAAAACTAAGTAGCAAACCTGTTCTTCCTTCACATGTCCTGGAGGCTCCTGGATTGATGCCGCAGCAGTCTCTAGGAGGCAGGGCCGGGACAAGGGGTGGGCTGCTCTGGGCACTATGGTGTCAGGTGAGGGGGGCACCATGTGGAGATTGGGAGTAGGGGATTTGTGTGAGGAGAAGAAAATTGGGGGGCAGCAGGGGGTAAGAATGGTTCTAGGAGGGGAAATTTGGGGAGGTGTGCTAGGATTAGTGATTGGGGGGGATTTTTTTTGGGAGGGGAAGGTCCCAATAGCTTGTACATGTACATCTTTTCTCTGTTGTAACAGGGGTTTATAATGTTGTATGTTGCCGAGGCAATCTGTTGTTGCTGAGGTGGGGACTATTGTTGCTGGGAGGAGATCTATTGTTGCTGAGTGGACCTGTTGTTGCTGAGGGGATCTAGTGTGCCTGGGATGGGGGTCTATTGATGCTGGGGGGATCTATTGTTGCTGGGGGATCTATTATTGCTAGGGTGGAGTCTATTGTTGCTGGGGGGATCATTTGTTGCTGGAGGGGTTTATTCTTGCTAGGGTGGGGTCTATTGTTGCTGGGGGAGTTAAATTTTTGCTGGGTGGATCTGTTATTGCTGGGGGGATCTAGTGTGCCTGGCATGGGGGTCTATTGTTGCTGGGTTGATCTGTTATTGCAGGAGGGATCTAGTGTGCCTGGGATGGGAGTCTATTTTTGCTGGGTGGATCTGTTATTGCTGGGGGATCTAGTGTTCCTTGCATGAGAGTCTATTTTTGCAGGGGGATCTATTGTTGCTGGGTGGATCTGTTATTGCTGGAGGGATCTAGTGTGCCTGAGATGGGTGTCTATTGTTACTGGGATGGGAGTCTGTTATTGCTGGGTGGATCTGTTATTGCTGGGGGGATCTAATGTGCCTGGGATGGGAATCTATTTTTTCTGGGGGATCTATTGTTGCCGGGCAGATCTGTTATTGCTGGGGGGATCTAGTGTGCCTGAGGTGGGATCTATTGTTTCTGGGGTGAGGTCTATTGTTGCTGCCTGCAGGGGATCTATTTTACTGCTTTTTTGTTATTACTAACAAATTACATACAAATTACTTAACACCACAAAATAATACTTGCTTCTCTATTCTCTAAAAGGGGTGGTACAGGGAGGTGGGTAGGGGGTGGAACCAAGGGACGATATTTGGAGGTGGGTAGGGGGTGGAACCAAGGGACGATATTTGGAGGTGGGTAGGGGGTGGAACCAAGGGACGATATTTGGAGGTGGGTAGGGGGTGGAACCAAGGGATGATATTTGGAGGTGGGTAGGGGGTGGAACCAAGGGGCGATATTTGGAGGTGGGTAGGGGGTGGAACCAAGGGACGATATTTGGAGGTGGGTAGGGGGTGGAACCAAGGGATGATATTTGGAGGTGGGTAGGGGGTGGAACCAAGGGGCGATATTTGGAGGTGGGTAGGGGGTGGAACCAAGGGACGATATTTGGAGGTGGGTAGGGGGTGGAACCAAGGGGCGATATTTGGAGGTGGGTAGGGGGTGGAGACAAGGGACGATATTTGTAGGTGGGTAGGGGGTGGAACCAAGGGACGATATTTGGAGGTGGGTAGGGGGTGGAACCAAGGGACGATATTTGGAGTTGGGTATGGGGTGGAGACAAGGGACGATATTTGTAGGTGGGTAGGGGGTGGAACCAAGGGACGATATTTGGAGGTGGGTGGCTCAAAGGTGAAGGGGGAGGGTTCCTGCACCTATTCTCTGAGAAAAAAAGCCCTGACTTACAATAAGTGCAAATTTGTATCAAAACTGACATTAATATGCACTGCTTATAGAAAATTTTGGGTCATTTCATTATTTGTTTATTTATTTATTTAATTTTGGTAAAATGTTTCCATTTAAACTATACAGATCAACAAAACTAGATGGTGACCCTGGATGATGCCTGAACAAAGATGGTGCCGTCCTTCTGGAGAGAAAAGCAGATAAAGGTATTGTCAGGGGGAGTCCTGGGATCTCTGTGAGAGGTAATAAATACGTGGAAGGGTCACACTGACACATTACTGAGCAGAAAGTATTATATCTGATGACAGATCCACTTTAATTCAGTTCCCGTTACCTCTCCCCCTGCAGAGACTCCATTGTGCTTTTACCTGTTGAGTGTTAATTACACATAACTGCGGCTCTTTTTTCCTGTGCGTGTGCAGGAGACGCGGTGTCAGTTTTTCCATCGCCCCGCACAGCGCCTTCGCCCGTTTCCCCCCGCAGCGCGCCCGTCAGAAGGGCCTGTGTGCCGAGGAAGAGCCAGTTAAAGACTTTCTGTGATGTCTTCTGTAGAACAGTGTCCTCCTTGGCCAGAGGTGTTTATATTCTACACATCGCAGAGTCTCCGCTTCTCCTTGGACCGCGTCCAGCGCTGAACAGAAGACATCTGTGGAGGACGGTCTCTACTTCTGGGAAGAAGGACGACACCTGCCCAATTATTCACATTAAAATGAAACCTGTGAGAAGAGCGGAGGCTGACTCTTAAAGGCGCAGTCCATCCAACATGGAAATTTTTACATTTGGACGTACATAGAGGACGCAGCGTACACGTGAAGTGTCTCCAGAATTTAGTCCGGTGTTCTTATGAATGTGTGGCTGTAAAAATGCATCTGGTGCGATCCTTCGTACCAGCGCCACCTCCTCTCTCATTGGAGTTGAGAAAGAAGGTGGCAGAGCACAGAGTCATTTGACAAGAGGCTGGAGACCCAGTTCTATTAACCACTTCTGGATCGCCCACTGTCGTTATACGTCGGTATTTTGATAGCTGCCATAACCCCGGTATTTTCTTAAACAGAGGGCGGACCGCTTTAAGATAAAAGTGGTCTCTGCGGTGGATTCACAGCAAGATCACTTCTATCTCCCGTCTGATCAATGTTTATAAACAATGTTACTTTGTTTCTCTCTATCTCCCGTCTGATCAATGTTTATAAACAATGTTACTTTGTATCTCTCTATCTTCCGTCTGATTAATGTTTATAAACAATGTTACTTTGTATCTCTCTATCTCCCGTCTGATCAATGTTTATAAACAATGTTGCTTTGTATCTCTCTATCTCCCGTCTGATCAATGTTTATAAACAATATTCAGGGGGTGCAGAATGTCGGGTAGTAAGGAATTCAGGGGTGCAGAATGTGGGGTAGTGAGGGATTCAGGGGGTGCAGAATGTAGGGTAGTGAGAGATTCAGGGGGTGCAGAATGTGGGGTAGTGAGAGATTCAGGGGGTGCAGAATGTGGGGTAGTGAGGGATTCAGGGGTGCAGAATGTGGGGTAGTGAGGGATTCAGGGGGTGCAGAATGTAGGGTAGTGAGAGATTCAGGGGGTGCAGAATGTGGGGTAGTGAGAGATTCAGGGGGTGCAGAATGTGGGGTAGTGAGGGATTCAGGGGTGCAGAATGTGGGGTAGTGAGGGATTCAGGGGGTGCAGAATGTGGGGTAGTGAGAGATTCAGGGGGTGCAGAATGTGGGGTAGTTAGGGATTCAGGGGGTGCAGAATGTGGGGTAGTGAGAGATTCAGAAGTTGCAGAATGTGGGGTAGTGAGGGATTCAGGGGGTGCAGAATGTGGGGTAGTGAGGGATTCAGGGGGTGCAGAATGTGGGGTAGTGAGAGATTCAGGAGTTGCAGAATGTGGGGTAGTGAGGGATTCAGGGGGTGCAGAATGTGGGGTAGTGAGGGATTCAGGGGGTGCAGAATGTGGGGTAATGAGGGATTCAGGGGGTGCAGAATGTGGGGTAGTGAGAGATTTAGGGGGTGCAGAATGGGGAGTAGTGAGGGATTCCGGGGTGCAGAATGTGGGGTAGTGAGGAATGCGGGGGTGTTATAATGGGGCATGCAAGGGGTCCTGAATATGAAGTGGGGGATACAGAGGTTGTTGTAGTAGCGGATGCAAAAGGTACAAAATGTGGGGTAGTGGGAGATGCAGGGGGTACAGAATGTGTGGGATGCAGGGGTTGAAGAATGTTGGGTTAGTGGGGGATGCAAAGAGTGTGGAATATAAGGCAGTGGGGGATGCAGGGGCTGCAAAATGTTAGGCAGTGAGGGATGCAGGGGGTGCAGAATGTGGGAGCGGTGAGGGATGCAGGATTTGCAGAATATGGGGTAGCGAGGGATACAGGGGTGTTATAGTGGGGGATTCAGGGGAATGACAAATGTGAAGGATGCAGGGGGTGCAGAATGTTGGGTTCCTGGGACTTCTATAGGGCAGTGGGAGGTTGACAGGGGATTTGAAAGGATGATGCCGGTCTGGGGGACACGTGAGCACTGGTACTGATTCACATGTCCTGACTGAATGGCATTCCGAATATTTCGATGATGGAACACCTGAGTCATGGATGGAGAGTATTATGGGACTTCTGTCTCTATTTACATTACAAGCTCCATAACTGGCACTCAAAGCAGACTGACTCACCCTGGACTCTATGACATACGGGAGCAACAGCAATAATCCGATCACAACTGTATTATTATTTATTTTTATTTTTTTTTAAGTATTTTATTACGTTTTTTAAATATTTTTCTTATTCTTTAATTATTATTATTTTTATTTCAAAAAACAAAATAACATATTGAAATGATAACCTGCTATAATCACTACATAAAATCAGATATATCTAAAGCCAATTTTTTCTTTTTTCTTTTTTTTTTTTATTTATTGTAGATATTGGGGAATGGATAAAACCCTTTTCTTTTTTTTTTTCTTTTTTCTTTTTATTGTTTTGCAATTGGTCAGATTTCCTTCACTTCCTGTCCCGTATAGATGTACCTATAGCTGTCACCAGAACAAATGTCTTCATTTTTAAGTTTTCCCCATGGTGACAACTGAAAATGTTTCATTTTCCCCCGACATATAGTCCCTATGATTATGAACACCGGGACGAATAAAAAGGTTCACAATCCCCAGTGGGGACACAAGCAACAATCAAAACCTGACAGAGGATATTCCAATGACAACTGTCCAATAGGATAAAGAGTACAAAAAACGGTGACGTTTATTCCCTTCTTTACTATATCCAAAACTACAAAGCAACATTATGGCTTTAGATGTGTCTTAAGATCAGTGGCGGCTGGTGCTCAAGATTTTTGGGGGGCGCAAACAAACTGAAAAATTCTGAAAAAAACACCATCAAGCCTCACTGTACCATCAAACGCAGCCACTGTGCCATCAAATGCAGCCACTGTGCCCATCAATTGCCGACACTGTGCCCATCAATTGCCACCACTGTGCCACCAAATGCAGCCACTGTGCCCCATAAAATGCAGCCACTGTGCCCATCAATTGCCACCACTGTGCCATCAAACCCAGCCACTGTGTCAATTGCAGCCACTGTGCCCATCAATTGCCACTACTGTGCCAATTAATTGCTCCCACTGTGCCCATCAATTGCCACCACTGTGCCATCAAACCCAGCCACTGTGTCCATCAATTGCAGCCACTGTGCCCATCAATTGCCACCACTGTGCCAATTAATTGCTCCCACTGTGCCCATCAATTGCCGCCACTGTGGCCATCAATTGCTCCCAATGTGCCCATCAATTGCCGCCACTGTGCCTGGCGTCCAATCACAGTGCCTGTCGTTTCAGCCAATCAGGTGACGGGTAACAGATCTAAGCACCTGATTGGCGGAGAGGCGGTTTAGTGTTAGGAAAGCGAATATTCATTCGCTTTTCTAACACAGCTGAGTGACCTGCGAGCGCCCAGCATGGCTGTCGCAGGTCACCTTTTTTGACGCCTATTAGAGCCTATGGCTCTAATCAGGTGCTTCAAAACCACCGCCGCCGCTGTAATTCAGGCGCCCTGCGCCTGAAAAAGGGCCGGGGTGCCTGAATAAGGGGTGGCACGGGCGGCTATAGATAGATTCATGCAATGCATGAATCTATCTATTGGTGATAGAGGGGGGTGGCAGGAGAAAGGGGGCGGTGCCCGTGCGCCCTTAATGCATGGGCCGCCACTGCTAAGATACTTTTCTTGTAATGTGAGAATAGGCTACCTGGTACTCCCTTTCAAGCTCCCAGTGCCTGAAACATGTTACAGTGCATAGGCGTGCGCACAGGGTGTGCCTGGGCACACCCTAATCACCCAGTGCAGCACAGATTCCTCCTAATTAAGCCAGCAGCACTGCAGGGGAAAGGGGCACACAGTGGGGCTCGGACAGCAGGTGGAAGGGGCACATGTGCTAAAACCAATCCCCTTGCAGTGCAGCCGTAGGGAGGGAGAGGAGCAGAAGCTGGTAGCGCTGCAGTGGGAGACAGTAGAGGATCGGTTTCTGCAAAAAGACAGTACAGCCGACCCTCCTGCTCAGCAGGTGCCCAGGCCCTCCTTTTGAACTGATGGGGCCCGGGCCCAGCACAGGAGAGCTGGCTGTACTGTCTTATCAGTGTCTGGCCCTGCTTGGTTGTGTTGATAAAAAAATCTGACACAGATCAGCCCCTGCTCCAGTCTCTCACCTTGCAGTTTGCTACAAAGTTACAATGTACAGTCTGATCACTGGAGGAGGGGAGACTGGGGAAATGCTCCCTCCTGCCTGCAGCAGACTGATGACATCATCCCAGCCTAGGCAAAGTCACTGGACTGGAGCTCAAGAAAGGCTTTTTAGTAATAAAAATGAATGATAATGTTGCTGTATATTATGGGAATTTATTCGTACAGGGTTGTAAAGTTACTGGCAGGTCCACTTTAACTCTTATGCCCTGTACACACGGTCGGACTTTGTTCGGACATTCCGACAACAAAATCCTAGGATTTTTTCCGACGGATGTTGGCTCAAACTTGTCTTGCATACACACGGTCACACAAAGTTGTCGGAAAATCCGATCGTTTTAAACGCTGTGACGTAAAACACGTACGTCGGGACTATAAACGGGGCAGTGGCCAATAGCTTTCATCTCTTTATTTATTCTGAGCATGCGTGGCACTTTGTCCGTCGGATTTGTGTACACACGATCGGAATTTCCGACAACGGATTTTGTTGTCGGAAAATTTTATCTCCTGCTCTCCAACTTTGTGTGTCAGAAAATCCGATGGAAAATGTCCGATGGAGCCTACACACGGTCGGAATTTCCGACAACACGCTCCGATCGGACATTTTCCATCGGAAAATCCGACCGTGTGTACGGGGCATTATGCCTTCTCACAAACTAATTTGGTGAAGTTTTTTGTTTTTTTTTGTCTCATGACTGACACATTATAGAGAACAACTCTCCATGTTTTCTGTATCTCTGATACATTGTGATCTTCCTGTAGATAGGAGCTGACCGTTCCTGATCCATCCGATCCTTTCACTGATTACACACAGTTGAATGTCCGCACGTGATTGCGGTTGCAGATAACGGCTTCCATGTGTGTGAAGGTCGTCTACTGCCCAGCTGCCGCTTCCTAGAATCCGGTTTGGTGAAGACTCAATTTGGATCTGTGTCCCGGATCAGGTGACATGTGGTTCTGTTCAAAGGCGTGTTATCGATTTCCGCAAGAAAGCATCCGGAACTGTTTACTACCAGAGCGCAGATGGGCGCCCTTTTGAAGGTGGCCATGTGTGTGAAGATTGTCCGCGGAGAAGGATCTCAATAGACTTCGGATAATCACACGTGTGTACTGGTCAATGTTTGTTTTACTCTGGTGGGATGAAAGACCGCCTGAGGGCCCCATCAAATTTGAAGCCACCAAGGGCAGCAAAACAGCTATATAACTAAAAACTGCAGAAAAAGTAGTCATTAGAAAAGGTGTCCTTCAAGAGAACGTTGGTATTGTCCCAAAAACAATATGGAGGTCACGCCCTGCCTTGGCTACCAGGATCTGTTAGGTGTCCCCGAGGCAAATAAGCAGCTAATGGGGGCAAGAAAACATAAAAGTAGGACTTTAGCCAAAACATGTTCTTGTTTCAGATCGGGGAAGAAGAGTAACGACTTCAACTGGGTTTTATTGTCTTCACTATTTGTCTTCTGCCACCCTTTCATTGCAGTGCTGCAGCCTTCATCAGTCTCTTAGAGCCCTTTCACACTAGGGCGGGTTTGCAGGCGCTATTGCGCTAATAATAGCGCCTGCAAACTGACCCGAAAGTGCCGCTACTTTCATTCCATTGTGAAAGCCCCCGAGGGCTTTCACACTGGAGCAATGCGCTGGCAGGACGGTGAAAAAAGTCCTGCCAGCAGCATCTTCGGAGCGGAGTGTATACCGCTCCTTCACCGCTCCTGCCCATTGAAATCAATGGGACGGCGCGGCTATATCGCCGGCAAAGCGCCTCTGCAGAGGCGCTTTGCGGTGGTATTTAACCCTTTCTCGCCCGCTAGCGGGGGGTAAAACCGCCCCGCTAGCGGCCGCATACAGACGGTAAAACGCCGCTAATAATAGCGGCGTTTTACCGCCGACGCCGCCCCCGCCCTAGAGTGAAAGGGCTCTTAGGCACTCAACACTTCCGAAAGCATCAGATACCCATATTCCCCTCCGTGTGATGGTACCTTACTCCAAACCCCATTGTTGCAAGGTTATGTAGAGACTTTTGGTGTCAGAGAATGGAATCACAGTGTGCAGTGGGGAACGAGGGGGGATGTACAGGTATCTGACTCACCTATAATGCCGCGTACACACGAGCGGACTTTTCGACCGGATTGGTCCGACGGACCGAGTCCAGCGGACAATTCGACAGTGTGTGGGCTTCATCGGACCTGCAGCGGACTTTTTCGGACTTTAGATTTGGAACATGTTTCAAATCTTTACGTCGGAACCCCGCCGGACCCAGTTCCTATCGAAAAGTCTACTCGTCTGTATGCTAGTCCGATGGGCGAAAACCGACGCTAGGGCAGCTATTGGCTACTGGCTATGAACTTCCTTATTTTAGTCCGGTCGTACGTCATCACGTACAAATCCGTCGGACTTTGTTGTGTTTGTGTGTAGGCAAGTCCGTTTATTTGGAAAGTCCGTTGGAAGTCCGACGAAAGTTCGTCGGATAGTCCGCTCGTGTGTACGCGGCATAGGGCTTCATTCACATGTGCCAGGGATAGACAGTAAAAGCAGGTGGTAAATCTGCAAGTTTACTGCCCCCCGACCACCTACCGGCAAGTTAACATGGCCCATGGACATGTCTGTAGGCACTGCTGTGCTTGCTTCCTGATCTGGCCAATTTTATACATGTCGTGATTGGTAGGCAGTGCTGCTTGCCAACCGCATCCTATTCAAGTCAATAGGACCACACCACGCCCATATCGCAACCGCGTCTCAGGGACATGGTTGTAGAGCAGACTGGTGGGATTTCATTGCAAAAAAAAAACCTATTCAGGATGCGGCATATATAACTTTTTGAACAACTGTCAACTGTTTCCAAACCACCTCTGAAAAGCAAACCACTGCCGATCAAGTCTGAACAAGACCAAAGAGTCAAATGCTGAATACTGAACCAACACGCCACAATTCTGAAGTACAGACACAAATTTATTCCATTTTTTGAAATTTTATTCTGTATCTGCACCACTTTGAAAGAGACAAAACACGGGTTATGTACAAAGTTGCAATGTTGCAACGGCAGGCTGACCTCATCTCAGCTTAGACTGGAGCCCAGGGGTTTTTGTTTTTTTTTTTTGATAAAAGGTGGAATATTTCTGAGAAACGATACTGTTACACCAGGAATTTATCCCTGCAGACTTTAAAAATATGAAAGTTCCACTTAAATTTGTCAATTAGAGACAGGCTGCTAACAAGCGTGCAGGCAGCAAGCCAATAATGTGCTCTGCAGACTGAATGGCAAGAATTCACTCTGCTTTGAATTTTTTTTTTTTTTCATTTTTAAAAAAAGGTTTAATACAAATAGTGGAAAAAATACAAAACATGAGTTTATAAACCAATTGATCAAAATCCATCTCAAATGTGCATTTCAAATAAAAAGAGACGGTATGTTTAGGAATTTAGTCCTTTACCTCAGTAGCAGAGATGGTTCTTCCAGTTGCCGCCATAGTTGGTTGTCCCGTTTTATAAGATGCTTTGATTTCAAGGGATAAAACATGAGAAATGGTAACCACTTCAATACCGGGCAACAACACCCCCTTCCTGCCCAGGCCAATTTCCAGCTTTCAGCGCTGTCGCTGTTTAAATGACAATTGCGCGGTCATGCTACACTGTACCCAAACAGAATTTTTAGCATTTTGTTCCCGCAAATAGAGCTTTCTTTTGGTGGTATTTGATCAACTCTGCGTTTTGTATTTTTTGCTAAACAAATAAAAAAACTAAAAAAAATTTTGAAAAATAATACGTTTTCCTTTTGTTTCTGTTATAACATTTTGTAAATAAGTAAGTTTTCTCCTTCACTGATGGGAACTGAGAAGGTGGCACAGATGAGGTGGCATCAATGAGGTGGCACTGATGGGCACTGATGATGGGCACTGATAGGCAGCACTGATGGGCACTGGAAGGCGGCATTGATGAATGGCACTGATATGCAGCACTGATGGGCATTGATAGGGCACTCATGGGTGGCACTGGTGGGCACTGATAGGTGACACTGAAAGGCTGCACTGATGGGTACTTATGGGTGGCACTGATAGGCGGCACTGCTGGGCACTGATAGGCAGCACTGCTGGGCACTGATATGCGGCACTGATAGATGGCATTGATAGGCATCACTGATGGCACTGGCACTGGCAGGCATTGGGGATGGGCACTGATTGGCAGCTGCCTGGGCACTGATTGGCATTTCCCTGGTGGTCCTGGTGGCATCTTGGTGGTCCTGGGTGGGCATCCGAGGGAGGGCTGCGCTGATAAACAATCAGCACAGATCCCCCCCCCCCCCCTGTCAGGAGAGCAGCCGATTGGCTCTCTTCTATTTACGTCTGTCAGACGCGTGTGAGGAAAAGCCGATCACCGGCTCTTCCTGTTTACATCGTGATCAGCTGTGATTGGACACGGCTGATCACGTGGTAAAGAGCCTCCGTCAGGGGCTCTTTACCGAGATCAGTGATTACGGTGTGTCAGACTGACACACCGCAGCAACGATCGCCGTGATGCGCACCCCCACGGTCGTTCTGGGAGGCCGCCATATGACGTCCACCTAGAATGAGAGCCGCGCCGCCCAGACGTCATTTGATGGCCGGCGGGCGGGAAGTGGTTAATGTATTGTAGAGATGCATTGAATACGTCTTTTTTCACATTCCCTGTAATTAAAGCGGTATTAAACCAACAATGTAATATATTGCAGCTTCCCAGTCATTGGATGTGGTGGCTGCATTCGTTTTCTTTTTTTTAGACCTTTTTTTCCCCTCAGTTTTTACCTGGTAATCTGGCCAACACTCCTCTATTAGTGAGACACAACTGTAGATGAAGGAGCACAGGAGGCACAGCAGACAGCAGCATTGTCAGTCTGGGGGGGGGGGGGGGTGTTAAATGTACTAGCAGATTTAGATACACTAACAAATTGAAGCCAAACTCTCCAGCTCACACTTTATAATCAGTTACAGCAGTTTTTTCCCCATTGGGATAAAGGTTTTGCACGAATAACTAAAAGCTGATCATTGTAAGAAACCCTTCCAGTGTTAAAGTGTTACTAAACCCCGGACCCTGCATTCACTATATCTGGTCTCCCACAGTGCACAGAACATGGAAATGTAATAATTTTAGTAAACATAAACTGCTAAATAACTTTTCTCATCAGCAGTAAATAGCAGTCTTGTGACTTCTATCAGTGTCTGGTTAAAGCTTGTAGGAGGAATTTTCATTCTCCTCTGACTGTCCTATGAGGCTGCAGGACCCCTGACCCTCTGTCTGACCCTCTGTCTGGCCCTGTGCTGATCACATGCACCCTCCCAAGGAAAAAAAAAACTCTCTAGCAATACACACCAAACTGAGCATGTGCAGAGTGCCTCCAAGGCTCTGTTCTATCAGGAGATGGATTGGGGACAGTGGAAGAAGGGGAGGATCAGAGAAGACAGGATCAACCAGCCTTTTTACACAATGTAAAGGATTAACCCCTTAGATTCCACAGTGAGTATAACAATCATGCTTTACTCCATATACAGACTGATTTTACTGTTGTGGGTTTAGTAACACTTTAAGTGGATCGTCTCATCCATGCAAACTGATACATTCTTGCTTTTGAACAACAAAAACAACAGACTTTCTGGATGGATCACCAGATGAAAATAGAAGAAAGAAAGCGAATGCAGCCGTCACATCTAAGAATTGGTAAGCTGCAATATAATAAATGTTTGCTTTTGGGTTTATTTTTGCTTTAAATATATTGTCATTTTCCAAGAGTGGAATAAAGGTCAGTAATAATGCTACAGATGTACTTAGTCAGATGTTTGTGTCTTTTTTCGGACTCTCTCGGAGGATGTGATGGAATGTGATTGCACAACTGTTTAGTAAACAAGCCGTACGGCGCGGTGATTTATTGGGTGCACAGCCATGTTATATAACGGATGATCGGAGTGTGGGAATCGGGACACTCTGGTGCACAGAAAGGAACCCCCTTCACTAGTTCACATCACATCCCCCAGATGAGCAAATTAGCAGTCTAGGAAGAGTCCAATCGCTACAGATTACCTTGATTCAAAACTAACCCGACCAAATTTACCATCGACTGAAATTTAATAATAACAACCACAGCCAAAATCAGCAGGCCTTTCACACTGCTCCCAACTACATTGCTTTCACACTGCTCCCAACATTGTGGTCTCGGAGTGAATTTTCCTGCAAAGTTTCACATTTTATCTGATAGCACTTTGAGCTGCACTGTAACATAGCACACTTATCATTTAATCACTTGCCTACTGGGCACTTTTACCCCCTTCCTGCCCTGGCCAATTTTCAGCTTTCAGCGCTGTCACGCTTTGAATGACAATTGCGCGGTCATGCAGCTCTGTACCCAAACAAAATTTTTATCATTTTTTTTTTCACACAAATTGAACTTTCTTTAGTGGTATTTAATTACTACTGGGGTTTTTTATTCTTTGCTAAATAAAGAAATAAAGATTGAAAACTTTTTCATAGTGTGTTATAAAATTTTAGAAGCGGGTTATTTTTCTCCTTCACTGATGTGCGCTGATGAGTCTGCACTGATGAGGCTTCACTGATGAGTCTGCACTGATGAGGCTTCACTGATGAGTCTGCACTGATGAGGCTTCACTGATGAGTCTGCACTGATGAGGCTTCACTGATGAGTCTGCACTGATGAGGCTTCACTGATGAGTCTGCACTGATGAGTCTGCACTGATGAGGCTTCACTGATGAGTCTGCACTGATGAGGCTTCACTGATGAGGCTTCACTGATGAGTCTGCACTGATGAGGCTTCACTGATGAGGCTTCACTGATGAGGCTTCACTGATGAGGCAGCACTGATGAGGCTTCACTGATGAGGCAGCACTGATGAGGCAGCACTGATGAGGCTTCACTGAAGAGGCTTCACTGATGAGGCAGCACCGATGAGGCTGCACTGATGAGGCTTCACTGATGAGGTGGCACTGAGGAGGCACTGATGGGCATTGATGAGGCTGCACTGATGAGGCAGCACCAATGAGGCTTCACTGATGAGGCTTCACTGATGAGGCAGCACCGATGAGGCTGCACTGATGAGGTGGCACTGAGGAGGCACTGATGGACATTGATGAGGCTGCACTGATGAGGCAGCACCATTGAGGTTTCACTGATGAGGCTGCACTGATGAGGCAGCACCAATGAGGCTTCACTGATGAGGCTGCACTGATAGGTGACACTGAGGAGGCACTGATGGGCACTGATGAGGCAGCACTGATGGGCACTGATGAGGTGACACTGATGGGCACTGATGAGGTGGCACTGGTGGGCACTAATAGGCGGCATTGATGGGCACTGGTAGGCGGCACTAATAGGTGACACTGATGAGGTGGCACTGGTGGGGACTGATAGGTGGCATTGATGGGCACTGGTAGGCGGCACTGATAGATGACACTGATGAGGTGGCACTAGTGGGCACTGTTTGGACTGCACTGACAATCAGTCCCCTGATTATCGGTGTACATGTCCCTTGTGAAGTGTACATGTCCCTTTTAGAGAAGCCGGTTATCGGCTCTTTTCTTCGATCCTCATGCTGCCAGCATAAGGAAAGGAGTGCCGATAACCGGCTTCTATTTACATCCGTGTTCAGCTGTGATTGGACACAGCTGATCATGTTGTAAAGAGCCGCTGATTGGTTCTTTACCTCAATCTGTGATCAGCAGTGTCCTCTGGACATTGTGATCACAGTGCAGGCCGCGGGCCCCATGCAGCGGGCGCGATCACGGGAGGCCATCATATGACGGCCTCCCAGAACTAGTCATCCACGCTGTAGCCGTCATCCAGCTATAGCGCGGTCGGCTAGCGGTTAAAGAGTATGTAAACCTTAAAACTGCCCATACACTGTACAATTTGATTGTCCAATCTTCTTTAGCTTTACCAAAACTATATAATAATAATCTAACCAGGCAGGCCCTTATACTACATAGTTGAAGGTAGATCTAAATGAGATCGTATAATCAGATTGTATAGTGTATGGTTAGCCTAACAAAGATTTTCTCTTATTTTCTCCCTTTTGGTCTGTAAAAAATATTTATATATTCTTTACATCGGGTATTTATATAGGGCCAACAATTTATGGGCCGACTGCCAGCACCATAACAACCAATGAATGAATGACGCTCATCCAGGGCAGGTGATATGCGGAGCCACCCCCAGCATTCAGGAGAGAAGTCCGTCTCTTCCAGACCTCATCCCACCCTCTATCTTGCTGCTGGAGCCAAAAGCTAGGACTCTGATGTGAAGAGAGGACTGTGTGATTGGGGGACTCTGATGTAATGTAAGGACTCAGTGGTAATGGGGTTACTCTGATGTGATGGAGGGACTCTGTTATGCAGGAACTCTGATGAGATCGGAGGGGTGCTCATGTACAGGGGGCCTCTGATGTGATGGGGGACCTCTGATATGATGGGGGGCTTTGACACGAAGGAGGGCCCCTAATGTGAATTGGGGACTCTGACATGAAAGGGGACATTGACATTAGAGGGGATCTGATGTGAAGGGGGGCTTCTGATGTAATGAGGGACTTTTGATGTAATGGGGGCCTCAGACATGGAGGGGGGACTGTGATGTGATGGGAGGGCCTCTGATATGAAAGGGGATCTTTGATGTGAAGGGGGATCTTTGATGTGAAGGGGGATCTTTGATGTGAAGGGGGATCTTTGATGTGAAGGGGGACCTTTGATGTGAAGGGAGGCTTCTGATGTGAAGGGTGGACTCCTGATGTGATGGAGGCATCTGATGTGATAGGAGGACTCTGACATGAGGGGAATCTCAGATGAAATGGGAGGACCTCTGATGTGAATGAGGGCTCTGATATGATGAGGGAACAACTGATATGATGGGGGAACCTCTGATGTGAAAGGGGGCTCTAAAGTAATGGGGGAGAGACTCTGATGTAATGAGGGACCTTTGATGTATTGGGGGCCTCTGACATGAAGGGGGAGACATCTGACGTGAAGGGGGACTGAGATGTGATGGGAGGGCCTCTTATATGAAGGGGCATCTTTGATGTGAAGGGGGACCTCTGACGTGAAGATGGGCTCTGATGTGATGGGAGGACCTCTGGCGTGAAGGAAGACCTCTGATGTGATGGAAGGACCTCTGACGCGAAGGAAGACCTCTGATGTGATGGGAGGACCTCTGACTTGAAGGAAGACTTCTGATGTGATGGGAGGACCTCTCACATGAAGGAAGACCTCTGATGTGATTGGAGGACCTCTGACGTGAAGGAAGACTTCTGATGTGATGGGAGGACCTCTGACTTGAAGGAAGACTTCTGATGTGATGGGAGGACCTCTCACATGAAGGAAGACCTCTGATGTGATTGGAGGACCTCTGACGTGAAGGAAGACCTCTGATGTGATTGGAGGACCTCTGACGTGAAGGAAGACCTCTGATGTGATGGAAGGACCTCTGATGCGAAGGAAGACCTCTGATGTGATGGGAGGACCTCTGACGTGAAGGAAGACCTCTGCTGTGATGGGAGGACCTCTGACGTGAAGGAAGACCTCTGATGTGATGGGAGGACCTCTGACACGAAGAAAGACCTCTGCTGTGATGGGAGGACCTCTGACAGGAAGAGAGAACTCCAATGTGATGGGGGGGGGGGAGAGTCTTATGTTAAGGGAGGCTGCTGATGTGAAGTTAAATTCATCAACATGGTTGTGTGCATCATCCCAGGCTCAGGTCTCCCATTGATAGTTATCATTTACATTTTCTGCATTTTAGACATGTCAGGTGACATTTGCCTTTGAATTCCACTTTAAGCACAAAAGAGACCCAAATACAAAGAGACTGAAAGACGTTTATTGACAGGAAGGGCGCAGACATGTACAGATGGAGAATATACAACATATAACCAATGTGATCACCAGCATGAGGTAGGATTCCCAATAAACAAGTAAAACACAAACATTTCAACATTTTATGTCATGGAGCCCAGTGATGGTGAGCAGTTATTGAATACCCTGTATCCTGTTACCCAACCTACAATAAAAGACGAGCCTCCATCTGCTGGGGAACCAGCATGTCTTGCTGGATGACAATGCGGCTTTCTGATGGTCCACCCGACCCCCCCCCCCCCCAGAGGAAGATATCACTGTCTCCGTGCTGTAGGAGTCCAGCCTGTGTAAGCTTCAGTGTCATGTGGTGTCTGAGCTTACCCAGATAGATGACATTACTGCCCTACCATGTGGCATAGAATGGGTCCGGCGATTGGCCACTCAGGCCCAGGCAGTGTCCCATGGAGAAAGCTGCATACTCCCCCATATCTGGATGCACCAGATGCACTCTATTAGAGCAAGTGTTCTGCTAGAATGGAGAGGGGGCAAGGCAGCATTCATTAGTGTATACCTTCCTGGAGAGTTGGCCTATCATGATGCCCTGATGTGACAGCGTCCCTTTAGGGCCCATTTACACCAGTCTTGTTTGCTGCGGTGTCTTAATGCATTAAAAGGTGTCATGTCGTACCTCATTGTGCGTTGTGTTAGGACTTCATATTCATTTGAACGGACTGCCCAATGCAACTCAATGGATCAAATATGGTGCACACTGCAACTCAATGGACCAAATATGGTGCACACTGCAACTCAATGGACTAAATATGGTGCACACTGCAACTCAATGGACTAAATATGGTGCACACTGCAACTCAATGGACCAAATATGGTGCACACTGCAACTCAATGGACTAAATATGGTGCACACTGCAACTCAATGGACCAAATATGGTGCACACTGCAACTCAATGGACCAAATATGGTGCACACTGCAACTCAATGGACTAAATATGGTGCACACTGCAACTCAATGGACCGAATATGGTGCACACTGCAACTCAATGGACCAAATACGGTGTACACTGCAACACGGGTCATGTTGGGTGTGTAAGCTGCATTGGAGCGGCATTCAGAATGAATATAACTTGCCTCGTCGATAATGTGAATGGGCCGTTAAGGAACCTGCTTTGGACTATAGCCCGTCTACCCCTACAACACCTACCCTGTTTCCCCGAAAATAAGACCTAGTGTGATTGTCGGTGATGGCTGCAATATAAGCCCTACCCCCCCAAATAAGCCCTACCCTGTTTCCCCGAAAATAAGCCCTACCCTGAAAATAAGACCTACAAGGACTTTAACTAGGGCTTATTTGGGGGGTAGGGCTTATATTGCAGCCATCACTGACAATCACGCTAGGTCTTATTTTAGGGGAAACAGGGTATCTATGTAACATCCTATAATGAGGATTCTGGGTGATAATTGGCTAATGAGCGCTGATGACATCTGCCGATGAGCCTGTGATCTTTCCAAGCATGAGCAACAAAAACAATTGAGTACTGTCAGTGATACTTTTTTTTTATTTGTGTTAAAGTGGTTGCAAACCCTTACGCCTCGTACACACAAGTGGAATTTCCGACAGAAAGAGTCCGATGGGAGCTTTTCATCGTATATTCCGATCGTGTGTATGCCCCTTCGGACTTTTTCCGTCAAAAATTCAGATGGACGTAGATAGAGAACATATTCTATATTTTTCAGACGGAACCAATTCCTATCGGGAAAACCGCTCGTCTGTATGCTGTTCCGAGGCACACAAAAAACGACGCATGCTCTGAAACAAGTACGAGACGGAAGCTATTGGCTACTGGCTATTGAACTTCCGTTTTCTAGTCCCATTGTACGTGTTGTACGTCACCGTGTTCTGGACGGTCGGAATTTGGTGTGACCGTGTGTATGCAAGACAGCTTGAGCAGAATTCCGTCGGAAAAACCTTCAGAGTTTATTCCGACGGCAAAACCAGTTGTGTGTACAGGGCATTACATATACCCAGTGAAGTGACTTGCCTCAGGTGAAACAGAGAGATGAAACAAATCCTCCTACATAAGTTGTACCGGTTTATCTGTAGTCTTTTATCCTCTACATCCATTTAAAGGCGGGGAGCTGAAGTTACATCAGTGAGGAGAGCTCTGAGAGCTGATTGGAGGGAAGAGACACCCCCCTTCACACAGCACACAGGAACAGAGCTGAGGCTATCAATCAGCTGGAGGTCCCTCCGCTGTCACCATTTTTCTCTTGGTGTCAGAAAAACTTGTCAGAAGTGTCATTCTGATAGCAGAGCAACGAGGCAGCAGACAGAAATGACACTTGAGAGACACAGTGCTCTGGATTGACACAAGTACACACTATAGAGGGATATGCTTTGTTCATATTTCATATCTGAGGTTACAACCACTTTAACAGGCCAATTTTCAGGACAAGCTTTCAGGGTGTACCCTTTTCCTCAAGGTCCAAGCAGTACTTACTTTCAGGATATACTTACTAATAAGAGCTTGAAGAAGGGGGTACCCCCCGGAAAGCTTGTCCCTAAAATTTGGATGTTAGTGGCAAAAAAAACAATATCATGGACAGTACCCTATTGTTTTTGTTGCAAGTGCACTAATATGGCTACAATCACCTCAAGCATGGGCGCAGACCTTTGGGATATGTACTGGTTAATGAATGAAAATTAATAAGCGGCAGATTAGGAAGAGCTAAAGGCATCCATCTCCAGCGAAACTGCTAAATACAGAGCCGAACATGTATACAGGAAATTGTTTATGTGCCAAAAGATCATTAATGCACAGACTCTCCTCGCCTTCCCTGCATTACAAAGGGAGAGAGCCAACATTTTTCAGAAACTGCACTTTGGTCTGGTGCCACTTCCCCGCCTCCTTCCCACCATTTGGATTACTAGTTAACATCAGGTTAAAGCAACAGGTTTTTTTTTTAGTTCCTTCCTCCCCGTCTACAGGACATGCTTGCTATTCCTTCGCTCCCCTGCCAATTTGTTCAGCACCAAAAAGCTAAAAGGAAATACCCGGCATTTCCATACACTGCACTGATGATGGCCAACAAGCCTGGAACAGACTTCATTATAGCCACGGGATTCTTAAAAGGCCAGTCCACCCAATATTTTGGTTGCTGACATGGCGAAACACCCATTAGCTCATAATACCTGTAACAAAAAATATCAAGTAACAAAAACGGTAACAGGATCTCCCACCTTAGTTAGGTTCTGCATTTCTCATAGAGTTACTAATCAGTGAAAGATCAGTTTCGGGTGGACTGACCCTTTAACAGATTGAAATGCAATGGTAGACATGTATTCAACGCTCTAGGTAACTTTTGTTTATATCTTGCAGACTCGCTGCTTTGAAAATGTGTGTGTGTGTGTTTTCTTTTAAAGTGGATCTATAGCCAACGCTTTTTTTTGTTTTAGATGGAATGGGAAAGGGTTGAAACGTCTATGAGATTTTTTTTCCTGCTGTGTCCCTACTTGAAAGATTCACCCTCTCAATTACATGGATGTCCCGGATTTGGCAGGATAGTCCCATATCTAGATCCTCTGTCCTACCTATGTCTGTGTGTGTGTTTTCTTTTAAAGTGGATCTACAGCCAACACTTTTTTTCTTTAGTTTTGGATGGAGTGGGAAAGAGTTGGAGCCTCTATGAGCTTTTTTCTGCTGTGTCCCTTATTGAGAGATTCACCCTCTCAAATACATGGATTCCAATTGTCCCGGATGTGGCGGGATAGACCCACATCTTCCAGATCCTCAGTCCCACCTATGCTGTGCCTTTCCTGGGATCACAGCATCATCCTTATTTGAATTACTGCACATGTGCAGTAGTTTAAAAAGTGTAAATGGCATGGATCGGGGGTGCATGTGGGTGGTCCCCGCATATTTAGAGTGTGGGCAGGGCCAATCCATGAAGTGGCCGAGATGGGCATTCCCTGTATACCTAGAGGTGGCATCTGTGCATAACCAACCTATAAAGTGGGCGAAACCCCCCAGTGCCCCATAATGTTGGCAAGTAGGCAATTAGTCCGGGTGGCCGTTGTCAGAGAATGATGAAAACCCAAACATTGTTGCCAGAACAGGAAAGTAAGCAGAAATCTTCCCATTGGGGACAGCTGCCCTAGAGGGGATGCCCCCTAGAGAGACTTTCTCTTACTTCCTGTTGTGTCTCCAGGACAGGAAGTGAAGGAAAATCTCCCCAATGGGACACAGGCAAAAAAAATTGCTTTACTCTTTTCCAAAAATAGCTTTGGCTATAGATATACTTTAATCACTGATCAACCAAAATACTGTGGTAACTATTTACAGGTGTGTGAAAGAAAAAAGGGACTTTATGTACTGCTCAGAACTGCTACTATGTACACGCATTACATCACTGGCGAGTAATGTCAGGGACCGGATCATGCTTGCCATGAAATGAAAATGGGGCACAAGGGGTAAAATCCTGACCACAATGTTTTTGTAAATAAAGACACCATCCATTTGCTAATATTACATATTCAAGACTATATACAAAAAATGGGGTGAAAATAAAAACCCCGATATATATAAAAAAAAAAAAAAAAACCAGCGCTGCTGTTTAAAAAAACATTAATCTTAATAATTATAATAAAAATAATAATATTAATACAAATAATACAAAAAAGTACAAAACTTAAAAGGCAATTATGTACAGTACTGAGAAGCACCACAAAACAAACCTTTAGAAAAAAAAAAAACAAAAACAAAAAACACACACAGCACTTCCCCTGAATGCTTTCCGTTTGTGGAGGCGAAATCTGGGACCCGGCGTCCGTTGAAGAAATACGATATTGCCAAAACGCAGTTAAGACATAGAAAGCCAAGTTTGCCCGGCACATTTCTTTCTTTTGGCCCCCGTGGACAGTGTCGGTTCTTTGGCATGGTATCAAGAACTGACGTCCGCTGCCTAGCGTCTTGGAATTCTGAGAATTCCTCCCGGCCCGGCTGGTTGCAGGCGCTGCGGTGGCGTGTGCTGGTTTTTCCGGTGTGGAATGCGGCGTTATTTTTTTTTTCCGGGGTTGGTGTTCAGAGGCGGAGGAGGAGATGGTGGTTTGACCCAATTCTGCAGAGCAGACAGAGGAAGGTGTTTTTGGTCTTCTCAAAGTTCATGTAGACATTCCACGGCTTTCGGGTTACTGTTTCACGGCGAAGATACGGAAAGCTTTGCCCTCTTTCCGATTCCTGATGCTGAAATTCAAAGGAACGAATTGTTATTATTAGAACGCGTTGTGCGCTCAGCACCCAAAGCCTCGGTACAGTCATTTCCCTATTAAAGGTAACCTCATACCCTGTTCAGCTTCTCAAGAGCCCCAAAGCCTAATGCCCTGTACACACGACCGGTTTTGCCGTCGGAATAAACTGAAGGTTTTTACGATGGAGTTCCGACGGAATTCCACTCAAGCTGTCTTGCATACACATGGTCACACCAAATTCCGACTGTCCAGAACGTGGTGACGTACAACACGTACGACGGAACTAGAAAACGGAAGTTCAATAGCCAATAGCCAATAGATTCCGTCTCATACTTGCCTCAGAGCATGCATCGTTTTTGGTGCGTTGGAACAGCATACAGACAAGCATTTTTCCCGATAGGAATTTGTTCCGTCGGAAACATATAGAACATGTTCTCTATCTAAACCTGTCTGAATTTTCGACAGAAAAAGTCAGATGGGGCCTACACACGGTCGGAAAATACGATGAAAAGCTCCCATCAGACTCTTTCTGTCGGAAATTCTGCTCGTGTGTACACGGCATAAGGAAATCTAATATGCAAATAGCAACTTCAGATATGCTTGGTCCCGCCCCTCTTGCATATTGCTATTGGGCAGCGGGGCTGTCCATCATAGTATAGCATGGGACATGGACTTCCATGGTTCATTGTTCAACTCCAGACAGAACCTTTTATTTGGAGCTGAAAAGGTTTAGTGCCTCTGTCATCTTTTTAGTGCCATCAGTGAACCCACCGGGGAGACTACCCTCACTTCCTGTTAGGACAGGAAGTAATGGGAAATCTCTTCAATGTGGGACACTTAAAAAATAGGGCCAGTTCACACCAGATGCAGTTCCGTGCACTTTTTTTTTCTGCACAAAATGCATGTACAGTGTTTTCCATGTATTCCAATGGCTCTAGTTCAGGTCAGTTTCTGCATTGGTCACCTTCCCACAGTTGACAGGTAGACCGCAATCGACCGCCTTAAAGTGTTTGTAAAGATTCGGGTTTTTTATACTAAAATAACAAACATGTTGTTCTTACCTTCTCTGTGTAATGGGTTTGCACAGAGTAGCCCCAAGCCTCCTCTTCCCAGGTCCCCCGCCGCCACTCCTCTTCATCCACTGCCCCCCATAGGAAACCACTTCTTATGCGGACACTCATGCGGGCTCGACCCCAAGCCCAGCTGCCTGTGTACATAGACACAGACAGAGCAGCATGGCCACACCCCCTGCTCCCTCATCACAGAGTTTGACTGACAGCAGCAGGAGCCAATGACTGCTATCGATCTGCTCTGTGAGCCAATGCTCTCATGTACATCACTGGATCGCGATGGGGCTCAGGTAAATATAAGGATAATGCATTAAGGTAAAAAAAAACCTTAAGGTTTTACAACCACTTTAACCCTATGGCGCTGGCTCCCTCGGCATTCCGGGAGGCAGGGCTTGTGACCAGGTGACGTGATCGGAAAACTCCCGATCGTAAGATGCAATCGGGAGCTTTTTGTAAGCCTCTGGTCACTGTGCCGGGAGCACGCTAATGCACGCAAATACGTGGCCGCATATTTGCGTGCAGCCATCGCCTAGGGGTTAAAGTGGCACACCTGTAGGGTGTACTCCTAGATAAGTTACATTAAAATAAAAAAACTACTGGGGCTAAAAGTGTCTGTCTATTTTTTAACTTTTTTTGTGAATAATTATTAAGAGGTAGTATGTAGAAGCGGGCTACTTCATAGAATCAGCTTCCAGATTCCGATAAGCCCCCCCCACCTGCAGACCCCCACCACCACCAGACCAGGGTTGTGGGGAAGAGGCCCTTGTCCTCATCAACATGTAGACAAGGTGCTTTGCCAGGGGGATCCATGGGGGCATGTGGTTGGGTATGGCTGTGGAGAGGAAACAGCACATGCTTATACCCCCCCCCCCTATTTTCTGGTTAGCCAGACTGCATGCTTGGATATAGGTTTGATATGAATTTTAGAGGGGACCCAAAAAAGCTAAGTGATAGAAGTCCTTTCTTCTGTTATTGCCCTAAAGGTCCCCTTTAACATTCAGCAACTAACAACCCCCCTCCTCCCATTCCCCAAAAAAAACACATTATCAGGGGTTAATCAGACTCTACCTTTCTGAATGAATCCCGTTTTTATTGGTGCCGAAATAATGGTTCTTCTTGTCCACTGGCATGACATCCACGTACCCGCCACCCTCGTCCTTTATGACTCCGGCATGGACCGCTGTCCTGCAGATGCTGGAGGTCTGGAAAATAAGGAACATCAACGAAACTTCATTATAACTATAAGATACCATCAAAAAAGCATTTAAAAATAAGTGAGCCCAGAGACTAACCCTCGCCCACGGAACGATGAGCAGTCCTGACCACATACCATAGTAGTCACTCCAACAAGACAGTCTATCTCATAGGTGTGTGCAGCCTATTGCATCAGGGTGTCCACCCCAAGGTTCAAACACAGCAACAAAGGTAGTGGCTAGGGGTGTACGCTTTATGGCCGTGATACTATGCTTCGCAGCCATGGCAAAGCACATGTGAACAAGTCTATAATGTTTTTAAATTATTTATTTATTTATTTATTTTAGATTTTTATTTATTGAGTTTTTACATATTTAACTGCCCTTTTAGGGGGCTTTGGTGAAACATCAGGGTTCTAAACGGACCCCTGATGTCTTACGTTTAAGACTGAGAAAGGGACTGAGGACAGGATGGGGGCGCAGATGCTAGAACTGATCCCGCTGCAGCACAGCCGGGGGGAGGGAAAGGAGGAGAAGCTGGCAGCGTTGCCGGTGGGGGGGGGACAAGAGGATCGGTATCTATGATAAGGCAGTACAGCCGGTCCTCCTGCTCGGTGGTGCCAGGGCCTCCCCTTTAAATGAATAGGACATAGGCCTGGTACAGGAGGGCAGGCTGTACTGCGTTATCACTAGCCCTGGTACACAGGGTGATTAGGGTGTGCCCAGGCACATCCGGTACACCCCCTGCACACGCCTATGGTCTATCTACTTAGAGAAGAATGTTCACACCGCAATCTCTCTAACACAGCGGACTCTCCACATGGCAAGTAGCCCATCAGGCCACTGTGTGTAGACTCAGATGCTCAGTCACAATTTTTCTGTAAACTCTTAAGCCACGCCACACCTTTTCTGACCACCCCCACCCGTCACCAGTATATGCAGCACCAGGTCTATTAGGATTTCAGCAACATCTCTGCTTGAAGCTGCTGTTTACATGGTGCCCAGGGTCCAAGTAGGATGAAGCTCCCTCTCTCAGATTCAGCACATGAGTGGTAGATATTTCAACCACCCAAGTAAAAATGTAAGGCTCCTTTCACACTGATGCGCTGTAAAGCGCACCACAAACCCAATCAAATAGTTCCCATTACATCCTATAGAACTCTTCACATCAGTGCTCTGCGGGTGCAGTGCATTTCGAAAAGTCCTGCAAGCTGAATTTTTGGTGCCCTGTTTCATAAACCCATCAAAATGCACTTCCCATTGATTTCTATAGGAAACACACCAAAAACGCAAAATGCATACTGCGTTTTTAAACGCATCAATGTTAAAGAGCACCTTAAAATTCTGTATGGCCAATGCAACCCATGGCCCCATTTGTGCACAGATTTTTACCATCTATTTACTCCCTGCGTATCTCTTGGCAGGCTTTGCCCTGTAAGCTGGCAGGGCACTTTGTACCCATACAAGGGCAGAGCCAGCAATGCCAGCTGTATTAGGTAGACTGGATGTAAGAATCGTATTTTAAGTCTGATGACTGTGTCTGCGGAACGCCAAGTGCTGGGAAGGAATGCAGAGTGACTTTTTTTCGAGGTTCACAAGCGATGCCTACTGGGGGGGTCATGGAAAAAAGTGACCTGGGCAGATTTCTTTTTTGGATGAGAAAGATTCCATGCAATAAATAAAACCTGTTTTTAATCTACTAAGATTAAATGAAGGGCACAGGCTCACAGGAGCACTGCAAGCCACTTCTTCCCTATCAGTAATGATTACTATGAAAACCTTGTAACTTCAAATTGTCAGTAATGCTTATATTATAATGATCATATTCAACCAGAATAGAGTGAATCAGGAACTGCATTACGGCCACTAGATAGCGCTGATGATCATAGTAAATAAGTATTTTTTTCCTGTGATCGTCAACTCCATCTAGAGGCCAGATGTGGTATTTTTCTGCATTTGATCTGGTGAGAAAAATAGCCTAAAAGCATTCGATTATGTCCTCATTCACACAGAACAAATGTATATGCAGTTTCACATGATGGAATAGTGGTGCAAATGTTTTATAAAAATACCCCTTTGTGATACTACCTGTAACACACTTTCTGCTCTTCCACCTTTCTCATCTAGGCAAGAATGATGTGACCCCCCCACACACACACACACACACACACACACACACTTAAAGCCTTTCCGGGATACATCCAAGGAGGCTTTTGGGCTATGTAGAACACACTGCGCATGCACAGACATGCAGAGACACCCAGCCTTCTGATGACATCAGCAAAGAAAATAGCGGTACGGGACCTGGCATTTGGTGAATTTTGGTCGATCACAGCAGGCTTGTGCTGAATTAGCTGGGAAGGTGAGTATGCTATTTCAGCCTGACCCAGACAAGGTAAGAGGGGTTTAAAGGGGATTCTAAACCCTTGTTTTTTCTTTAATAAAAATAACAAACATGCCTATACTTACTCGTTTTGCACAGAGCAGCCATGATCCTCTTCTTCTGGGGTGCCCCGCTGGTGCTCCAGGCCCCTCCTCTTCATCGGGTGCCCCCACGGAAAGCTGCTTTCCCTGGAGGACCCGTGTGGGCTCGTTCCCCAGTCGCGCTGCTGCATCCATTGACACAGACAGCAGGACTCGGGCCTGCTCCCGTATCACTGGATTTGATTGACAGCAGCGGGAGCCATTGCTATGAATCTGTCCAATGAGGAGAGAGACAGCATGGAGCGCTTGTGCACATCGATTGAATCGAGCTCAGGTAAGAAAGAGGGGGGGTCTGGGGGGGAGCTGTAGCACAGAAGGGTTTTCACCTTAATGCATTCTATAAAGATTATAAAGTGGTTCTAAAGTTTCAAGGTTTTTTACCTTAATGCATTCTATGCATTAAAGAAATAAACCTTCTCTGCTGCAGGATCCCCCGCAACAGTCCCCCCCTTATTCTTACGTGAGCCTGATCCCATCCAGCAATGTGCACAAGCGCAGCGACTCCAGCCGCTGTCTCTCTCCTTATTGGACAGATTGATAGCAGCAGAAGCCATTAGCTCCCACTGCTGTCAATCAAATGCTGTGACGAGGGAGCGGGGGGGGTGGGGCCTAGTTGCCCAGTCTGTGCCATGACAGGAGCAAGCCCACATGGGTGGAAATCATCTTTTCATGGGGGCACTCGCTGAAGAGGAGGGACCTGAAGAGCCAGCGGAGGACCCTAGAAAAGGAGGATCGGGGCTGCTCTGTGCAAAACCATTGCACAGAGCAGGTAGGTATACCAATATTGTTAATTTAATTTAAAAAAATGAAGGTTTAATGTTCCTTAAAGATCAAAATGAACTCCAGGTGGGTAAAGTTCCTATTTAACTGGTAAACAAAGTGCCTCACCCAGCAAGGTTTAAAAAGGTCAGAATCCTATCAAAGATTTCCTAAGAGTTGCTCCATCCTTTAATGGGACTGTCATGTGCTCAAAGCCAAAGCACATGTGGACAATGCAGACCATGTGTGCGATTCAGCGACATGGGGAGGAGGGGGGGTAACTGAGAACAGCTGGCAGTATTTATACACTGCTTACAAAACTCCGATATGCTTCTTTCTTAGAAGTCACTTGTTTTTTAGCCGAGTTTACATATTGTTTTCTGCTAGACATCAGCCAATCTCGCAGCAATCTTTGACCACCTGCAGCGATAACTTCCACACCTAACAACATATATAAAGGAGCATTTGTTCTCACTGGTCTGTATACCTTGCTCCCTACTCTTCACCAATCTAAATATTTGATAGCTCATCATATTGACATGCTGTAACCTTATTACGTAATTCAATGGAGCTACCGGTAGTGAAGATGGACACATCAATGGTCTGAACACAATGGGATGGAGCCAAGTCTAAATTCCTTCTTGTTTTTCTTCTAGGACACCAAGAAATGGGGAGGAAGGCAAGAAGACCAAGGAGGAATAAGAACTCTACAGCTAATTCCTTGACCATTCAATCTACCGTCATCCTATGATTGGATGACCTGAAAGTTACCAGATCCCGCTGTTTTCGGCTGGATCTGAATAGAGATTACCTGCAGTAGTTTGTGCCTCTGCCCCTCCTACAATAGTGAGATTTTCCTGCAGTAGTTGTGTCTCTGCCCCTCCCTAGATGGTGAGATTTCCTGCAGTAGTTTGTGTCTCTGCCCCACCCACAATGGTGAGATATCCCTGCAGTAGTTTGTGTCTCTGCCCCTCCCACAATGATGAGATTTCCCTGCAATAGTTTGTGTCTCTGCCCCTCCAACAATGATGAGATTTCCCTGCAGTAGTTTGTGTCTCTGCCCCTCCCACAATGGTGAGCTATCCCTGCAGTAGTTTGTGTCTCTGCCCCTCCCACAAAGGTGAAATTTCCATTACAGAGGCAGAGTGGGAGTTGTTAATTTGCATTAAACAGTCCTGCATAAAAATACCAATATTGCTTTATTTATAGTAATTTCCCTGCATACCAGGTGAATTTTCGATCAGTCTGGGGGTGCCTTTACTGGTTGCTTAAATAATAGACAAAAACAGAAATGACTGTCATGAATTCCATCCAGCTAAGAGAGCTAGATGGGCCCCTGAAGTGTTCAGTGGTCAGACCTGAGAGTCCCAGATAAAAAAAAAAAAAAACTGTAGTCTCATAAAAAAAGAAGTCTCAAGAATCAGAGTAAAGGAGAAATCTAACACAGAGGGCAGACTAACAAAAACCAGAACTGGCAGTACAGAAAAAAACAGAAGGTAATATAGGTATACAGCCAACATCATAATGACCTGAAGCAAATCTTCTTTAAGTAATAGCTAACAATTCTTCATTTTTGGCCATACTCATCCTGGATATAAAATGAGGAAACTGTCTCAGTGTGAAGTTGGCACCAGCCCTTTATAATAACTTTCAACATACACACAGCTACCCCATAAAAGTAAAGAGCAGTAAAACAAATCCCACTTACATCTGCATAAATGTTGGAGCCAATGACTGGTGCCCAGTGGGAAGGCTCGTCCTTACAGTGACTTGGGCAGTAAAATCTGGAAGACAATAAGGCAGGTTACTGCAAGTTCCCACTTGTGCCAGAATGGCATGAAAAAAAAACTATTTTCCAATATATATTCTGGCTCAAAAAACTTGAAGATTTATTAATGTTCTTTATGTGCCATTACATCAGGAGTATCGGGTGCCAAGTCCTTCATTCTCTGATGCTCTGTAAGATGATGGCTCAGAACGGTTGAAGGTTAATTCCATCCAAAACTGTTGTAGAGTTGTTGGGTTGGATAGTTTCTCGTATCTTTTAGAGGCTCCATATTTCAGCTCTACCAAATGACACAGTTGTAATAAGGGGACCTCGAACTCAACGCTAGATGGATTTAAGCCAACATTTCAGTACATATGCCAGGGTTCTTGTAATTTAATTTTAGCAGTAGTAGTTGGCATACTGTCAATTTTAGAACCCTATATTTCTTTGAAATTACTGGGGCTAATATCAGTGTGATGTTATTGTTTTTGTTGCAGTGATATTTTCAAAGGAAGGATTATGATGGACTTTGAAGCCACCAATCTCACCATCTTGATATTTCCTACAGTTAATGTAAAATTACTGAGCCCAGACAATAAACGGTATAGTCATGCTGCTGCCTATATCAGGCTGGGTGCTGCTTCCCCATCTTCTTGAAGGCCTTCATAATTATGAGTCTTCACAAAGGTCAAAAATAAAACACCACAAGTGTGCAGTACTCATGGTACAGAAAAGCGATGTCCAACTCACCTTGGGCCACATTATCAGCTCATTATTATCATCTTATTATTACAACAGAATGGTGAATGAAGGTCATTTGAGGAATCAGTGCATTAATATTCTAAGTGTTAGTGTTATTAGTTAGGGCTAGCATTAGGAGTAAGGTTTAAAGAGTCAGTTTTAGGGTTGAGTTTGTGTTGGGAGTTATGTTGAGGTTTGGAGCTGTGGGTTAGGTTAAAATTTTGGTTGGAAAACCAAATTAGGGTGACACTTTTAGGTTCAAGCGTTACATGGAGGTTTAATGTTAGCATTAAGTGTAAGGGTACCTCAACCTAACTGAGGTTTAAGGTTAGAGTTAGGGATTAGGTTGGGGTTAAGTGTTAGGGCTAGGGGCTAGATTGAAGTTAAGGTTAGGGCTGGGGTAAGTTGAGGCTTACTGATAGGAGTTAGGTTGAACTTCAGGGTCAGAGTTAACAAACTGGTTGAGGTTTAGGGTTAGGAGGTAAGTTGAGGTATAGGGGTTAGGTTGCATTATGAAAAAGTACTTTATTAGTTTTTTTCCATTTGAGATATATGTGCTCGGAAAATGTCAGTGATGGTATAATTGTCATAATATGTACATGAGATCAGTATTCACACATTTAATTTTGTGATGCCAGACATTCACACGACGAAACATTTAGCTCCAGTATTGCTGTACCCAAATATGCCAATGCCAAATGTCAAAAATGTTCAACTTTTCTTTTATTGACAGGTCCTTGAGCCCAGCTGCAACCCCCCCTTCACTGATTTATAGCCTAACTTATGCTGGCCATAAACTATACGAAAAATCGGCTGAAATTCGGTCATTTAGGCAATTCGTACGTTTTTCGGCCAGTTAATGGGCACAAAATCAATAATCTTTGGGACGTTTTTGAGACGAAAAAACGAAGGACAAGTTTGGAGATTTTCTGCCAAATGAACGATAAATTGAAAGGTTAATGTGTTTCCCGTCTGAACTGTCTGCACCAGGTATATGTAAAAAAACGAACAAAAAATGCATTCATTTATGTCCACTGAACGATCTATCAGTCATTACATGATGGCATTATCGTTTGCACTCACGGCCAAATGTTCGTTTTTCGAAAATGGGTTCGGCCAATTTTTCATATAGTGTATGGCCAGCATTAGTTATTCTTTAGTTCTTCCATAGAATGTTCCACCTTCATATTTAACTGCCTAATGTACCATTTAGATCGAAAATCTTTTATGATAGCAGACTGAAGAAACAACCATAATATGCCTACCTTGGACAGTGTTTAGCTGGCTTTTCGAAGGGGCAGATCTCAGCCACAGTTGAGTAGCAGTCAATTGTCTGTGCTAGGAATGAAGACAAAACACGCACATGTCATATATAGACATTCATTATCAGTCTCCAAGAATTCATTATCTTAAGATTCTTATCTGGTGTCCCAGGTGAAAACAGTCAAATCTACCAATGGTGCCATAAAGTAATGCCGCGTACACACGATCGGATTTTCCGACAACAAATGTTGGATGTGAGCTTGTTGGAGGAAAGTCCGACCGTGTGTATGCTCCAGCGAACATTTGTTGTCGGACTTTCCACCAACAAATGTTGGCTAGCGGGTTCTCAAATTTTCCGCCAACAAATGTTTGTTGTCGGATTCTCCGATCGTGTGTACACAAGTCCGTCGGACAAAAGTCCACACATGCTTGGAATCAAGTATGAGCCTTAAAACTAACATTCATAATGGAGACACCACGTACGTCTTGTACGTCACTACGTTCGTAATTGTTGGCCAACATTTGTGCCGTGTGTATGTAAGACAAGTTGGAGCCAACATTCTTCGATCAAAAATCCACATTTTTGTTGTCGGAAAGTCCAGTCGTGTGTACGGGCATAAGAAAAGGCTCTAAGACAGCTAAAGTTGACCAGAGACGGTGCGAATTTCTTTCTTGCAGAGTTGCAGGAAAGATAATTGCTCGATTCCTCCATTGACACAGTCAGTGTTAATGGGGGAATCCCTTGCTGAACCGGCCGAGGTTCGAATCATCAATGGCCAGCTTTAACCTTTTTACCCAAGGGGGACCCTTGTAGTATTTTCCAGTCCTTGGAGAACTAAATAAATTGGGAGTCAGTTGGAAAAATGCCCCTTACATTGGTGGCTAGTGGGAGGAATGCCTCCCTTACAGTGGCGGCCAGAATGCCAACCTTAGGGCTCGTTTACATTGAGGGGCTGTAAAACCCTACAGCTGAGCTGCATTTTTACCACTTTTCCTTTAGCTAGAGAGGCAGCAGTCAGGGGTGTACACATGCTGCAGCCACAATGCTTTGCCTTGTAGATGCGGCAGTAATTATACCCCCTGTCACTTTCGGCTGGCATAGTGCCTGCCAAGCGCAATCTATTCATGTGAGTGGGGTCGCTCTTCAAGTGCCCACAAATGAGTGTACTGCATGTGGTTGCAGTGCGCTAGTGCAGCAATCAAGGGGTTAAAGGAGGTGGTGAGGAGGCATTGTATCGCTTCCTTACCACCTGTCCAATGCTCTCTGAAGAGCGGTCCGTACAGGGCGAACGAGCCCTTACAGACAGCTAAAAATAGCATTGGTGTCATTGGTGACTCTGTCAAGTGGTGTTGGGACTGGAAATGTGCAGACACCATCAAATGGGAGGTTAATTAGCCACAGCTCAAGGAACCCATAGCAATCTCTGGAGGAATTCTGTTTGAGAATGGCTGAAATAGAGGGTGAGTGTCAGTTCCTTATTTTCCAAAATGTTCAAAGTATTTCTTCCTCTAGTCCAGTGGTCTCCAAACAGTGGCCCGGGGGGCGATGCTTGCTTTTATCCAGCCCTTGGGGCACTATATTCATCCACTGATACCAACAATGGGACATAATTCCCCTTATTAATACCAATAAAGGGGTAGAATTCCTCCCACTGACACCAAAATGGGGCACAATTCCTCCCAATGACACCAACAAATGTCCTCCCACTGATACCAAAGATGGGGTATTGTTTATTCCCACTGATGTCGGGATCTTTTGTATCCCCACTGGCCACAGTCTGGCCCAGCCTTAAGTCTGTAGGACAGTAAACTGGCCCTTTGTTTAGAAAGTTTGGAGAGCCCTGCTCTAGTCATAGTGGCTTTTCTTCTGTAGCAAATTACCCAAATACAGGCAACATAATCTGGCTAGAAATGTTACAATTTAGGTTGTATTTTAGAGTTTTAATGGAGCATTCCTCATTGGATATACTGTATATTGAATGGGCCATTTTGTCAGCTTCTGGTGCTACATAGTTTTAGGTAAATATAGAGGAGATTGACAGAGATTGGCGGATGGCAACATGTTTGACCAGCCTTGTTTGAAACAATGTTGCAGATTTCAATCACTGTGTCTCTTTCTGGTATTTTTGTATAGTGATCTATTGCTCTTTTTGATTTTTAGTTATTTCCAACTTGTAAAAATGTACTTTAAGTAAACCGTTTTCCCGGAACACTTACCAGTAACTTTGGAGACCATGAAGGAATTTGCTGGTTTAAATTTACTGCGGGAGGAAAGCAAAATAAGTAATCAGTGCAGAAGACGAATTGGAGAACAAACACTGAGAATTGTTTACTACTACCCAAGACCAAGCGGTAATGTTACCTTAAAGATTCCACACCGTTCCTCACGGACTTAACGAAAAACTGCAGACGGCCCTTCCGTGTAATGTCCACCAGACCGCCATTATTATCAATGACCCCGTAGTGAATTGCTGCCCGGCAGAGGCTGGATATCTGCGGAAACATTGGATTTGTTAACTGTCTTCAGTTGGTAAAGTCAAAATTTAGCATAATGTAGCAGAACTAATCAGAACTAAGACATCGTTACTGTGGCCATCACTTAACTTCCTAACAAAAAATTTGGTATCGAATAAGGAAAGGTTAAAACGTCTGCCAGTTTTTTTTGTTGTTTTTTTTCCCCCAAAGAAATATTGGCAAAATTTGGAATAATAGTAATCACTGATAAAGAATTGACAAACTCATTTCCATTCAATTTTGTAAGACACAAGGGCCCTGGTGAGGTTTATTTCTCCAAATAAGAAGCTGCATAAACAGTGGCAGATCCAAAGAGTCCAAAAAAAATCTTTAGCCATTCATCAAAGGATTGAATACAGGCAACACGTTTTGGTGGTCCAAACGATCCCCCTTCATCAGGGCTTGGAAAATAAATACATACTTAAAAGGACTCAAAGTACATGTATGTTGCTAAATTTATCTTTGGGACACTTTGTAATCCACACACAAAAAAAAGAAATCTTCTCCCTGCAAATTAATGTCATAATGTGTTAGTATGCATCGCATATTTACTGTAGCTACAGGTAAGCCTTATTATAGGCTTACCTGTAAGCAGGGCCGCTGTTAGAAGTCATGGGGCCCCATATTGCCCTCCTGACGGCCACCCAAACCATGCCTATGTCCCACCTACCCCCCCAACACCCCCTCCCCCCAGGGTCCAGTGGAAAAGCAGCATTGACTTTATCCACCTACACCCCAAAAGTGATAAAAAAAAGTCCCTCCTCTGCTCCCACCTCCTGGGCCCCTCTGATAATCTGATGGGGCCCAGGGAAATGTACTTTACGCCCTGGTAACCAAGTAAGAGTGAGGGTGTGGTCTAGTACATTCCATTTATTCATTAAAGAAGAAATGAACAATTAAGCTGTCCTGGGCCCCCCTGTTTAGCTGATGGGACCTGGGCCCAATACAGCAACAGACCAATGAAATACATTTGTTGGGGTCTTCAATCATCTGAAGATTGTTTAAAAAAATTGTTTTTATTCTTTTTTGGTCTGGAACTTTATAGTCTGTGCTCTATGGGGGAGATTTCTCTTTACTTCCAATACTGGAGACATGGCAGGAAGTGTGAGGAAATTTCACCCAAAGTAAGAGTTTTCTCTTTTGGAGCATTTCCCTTAATTTTCTGTTCTGCAGACAACTGTAAAACGTGGGATTTTATATCACTTTTTGTCTTTCATACAATGGTTATCAGGGCAAATCGGGTAAATCTCCCCATCAGGGTCACAAACAGTAATAAACACCTGACAGGGGCTATTTTCCCCCATTCTATACAAAACTAGAAAATAAAGTTGGTTTTGGAAACACCTGAAATAAGCCTTGCAGTTTGTATGAACTACTTACGCTGTCATAGAAAAGCGTTCCAAAAACTTTTGCCTTCTTATTTGCACAACCTGGTGGGCAGAGATACCTGCGGGAGGAATACACAGTGATTTATTCAATATGGCATACAGTTTGTAATCTGGTGAATACAAAGATGTCGCTTGTGATCATATAATAGGTTTTCATTTTTTAAAAAATCGAAATTTGTTTGCAAAATTGGCAATTCAGTAATCATAGATACTTTTGATGTTAGATTCCATATGGACTTGCAGGGTTAGCAAGATCCTAAAATCACACAACTTTTTTGCTAAATGATCTTGTCCTTATTTGGAAAGCTGATTCCCTTTAAAGGACAACTTTACCTTTACTGAAGCTGTTCCTTCAGGAAAACCAGGGATTAGCATTTTCAGAAGGAGGTCAACAGCAGTAGTTAGTCTCAATCAGTAGAGTTGTCCTTTAAAGATGGCGCCCCCCCCCCCCCCTTAATTTCAAATACATTTTTTTCAGAAATCATTGCGCTGTGTGCAGTTTGGCATGAAGCATTGCAAGTACATGGAGTTTATTTTGCCATCTCTGCACTGAGACCTTGAGAAGCTATAAAACGACTCCTTAAACAATCTTCGCTTTATGCACGCCGTTCCCCCCCGCTACCCATGACTCAGCCACCGGCCGTCCTTCATGACTGACATTCTCTATTCTGATGCTCTGCTTGCCCAGGTCTCCATAGTGAAGCCAATACTACACAACCTCTTTAAAGTTTTCTTAACAACAACGAAAGAGCTGAAAGCTGGCGTAAAAAATTGCATTTTTGTCCTCGCTGAGTCAGCGCTCTTAGGAAACCCGCCAAAAACATCTTAATGTTTATGTTTAACACATGTGCCCTCATCTTTTAAATATATACGATGGAGTAGAACAGCGTTATGTCCATAACGACCAGATGTTTGTTTCTGTCCTCAAATCGGCACTACAAAAATTATTTTCTGATTGGTCGCCGAGGAGTCTGTTTGGCGTTATGGATTTTTACTCCAGGTGGAGAAGAACAAGCTGAGCAGTTGTCCTAACCGCCAGGTTATCAGTCAAAGCTTGACTTTACAACCACCCCTTGTGCTACTATAATCTAAGAGGCTTGAGACAATAATTAAGCCATTGTTCAGCCATTTTAAATTGGGTTTACCAATCTGGTAATGATGGTGATGAGGTATGAAACCTTGTAGATGTTAAGGTAGCTTTGTGGGCCCTGATTCATCAAGCTGAATAAGGGCTAAATAGATGCTAACTAGTGCTTAAGGCATGCTAAAATTACATATAATT
The DNA here is from genome assembly GCF_042186555.1 of Aquarana catesbeiana. NCBI lineage: Eukaryota > Metazoa > Chordata > Amphibia > Anura > Ranidae > Aquarana > Aquarana catesbeiana. Next base: position 261,430,486 of record NC_133334.1, read on the forward strand.
ACATTGGTTGATAGGCCAATTTAGCATTCCTTAAATTCTATTGCAGTAAAAAGTAAAAACTGAAATCAAAGTCAAGGCCAGAAAATCAAAATTGACAATGAAGTCCTAAAATGCTTACTGTGGTCACTATTGCTCAGGACTTCTGATTCCCTGTTCAGACACAGCTCCAGAGCACCAAGCCACTCAATTGTCTAATCAAGACATTCACAACCAGGGTTCTGTGGGACCTAAAGGTTCATCCAGATCTTGCTAGGGGTTCCTTGAGTGGTGAATTGACCTTTGCCTGATTGTGTCCACATAATTCCAGCACTGATGCAACTCTGCAGAGCCAGTGGCCTGGGACCAGTGGAGCTTCTTATTTTCAGGTAAGTTGCCATTGACACCAATGATCATGTTAGCTGTCAGTAAAAGGAGCATTCTTCCTAGTGTGGTATGGGAGGCGCTACATTGACCACCACTGTAATGGGCATTCTCACAGACCACGGATGTAACAGGGTATGTTTTCCTCTGACCATCAGTGTAAGCAGGGCTCTTCTCTAATTGACTGCCCTAAGACTGGAAAACTACTTCAAGGGCTTCTCAATGGTAAAAGAGGCTGGTCTAATCGGACTTATTCCCAGTGATCTGGTGACCTGGGAACACCTAAGGACCTAAGGAACATGAATCAGCTTTTCCGTGTTCTGAATGTATCTTGAAACAAGTTCGCCAATGAGCACCATCTGGGTAAAATGCAGTCTAGTACCTGTTACAGGTGGATCCTTTGCATTTGTCCCTCATCTTCGTCTCACACTTGATGACTTGAGCTGAGGAAGAAGGAAAAAAAGTTGAAAATGAGAAAATAACTAAGTCAGAAGACACAAGCCACTTCATAAAGACCAAAACCAGAAGAGGAACTAAGAGAGGAGACATATGCCACTCCATAAAGACCAAAAACAGAAGAACGTAAAGTTTAACATAACTGAACCTGATACAAAACGATATCATGTGGCATTACCAGTGGCTAAAACCAATGGTTGGAATTATACACAATGGGGCAGCGAGCAAGTCATTAAAAGACCCCATAGCAAACCACTTGAGGGCCTCTTGGCTTGCTGTTATCCTAGGGTTTAGCTTGCTAACTAACATCTAGTTTTTGATTTAACAGGGGAGGGTAAGAACTGCAGTCTTGTTTTTATTTGTTATTCTGGTGATTTTTGGAGCGGTAGGGAGGTGGTGTCGATTTTTATTGCTGACTGTGGCTTGTTTTTATTGTTGACTGTGTACCTATTTGGAAGATTACCCCTCATCTTCTCTTCTTGTTGTCACACAGGAAGTGAGGATGAGTCACATCCAACTGGGACAGCCAATGGTTTTAATTATAAAAGCCCATGTGGCTGTGATGGGGCCTCGGGGTAGAAGGGGAGCCCTTTTAGGCAGGCTGTTGAGGCAAATTAGCTTGTGAAGTCTGCAGTCCACAAGAGTTGGTATGACCAGTTTGGTGTAGAAGGCTTGAGTGGCCTACATAAAGCCCTGACCTCAACCCTACCAAGCACCTTTGGGATAAATTGAAATGCCAAATGTGCACCAGTTCTTCCCATCCAACATCAGTTCCTGACCTCACAAATGGACACAAATTCCCAAAGACAGCCTCCTAAATCTTGTGAAAAGTTTTTTCTAAAAGAGGATTTTATAGACGCAAAGGGGGGTAAACTCCATATTACAGATTATGAGGGGAGGGTGACAGCTCCATATTATTGGCCATGGTTTTGGAAAGGGATGGTCAACAAACTCATAGAGGAGGTGTGATGGCTTTTGGCCATATAGTGTAGCTGACCTAAAGAGGGTTTTCTTTTTGTAAAGAACACCTAAGGCTACATTTTAAGAGATTTGAATTCCTTTTGTCCAAATACACCAAAAACTAGAAGCAGAAATATAAATTTGGGGAAATGAAACCAGTGGCATCTCCAGCTTTCATATTTAGGAGGGGGCACATGGGGGGACAGGGACAAAAGTAGGGGGGCAACTATAAAATGCATATATATAAATCTATATATATAGATATATAGATATATCTATATATAGAGATATATATATAGATATATAAATATATACTGGGGCCCTTTACTATGACCCCACAAGGGCCCTTTTACATGTTCTGCAGTGAGCTCCCTTCCTACTGTATTGGGGTCCCCCAGGGTGGCAGAAAACAAGATATATATGTCACCAGCATACCAAGAAAATATAAGGGTCCAAAGCAGTGGGAGAACTATCAGGGTTGCAAAGGTTGTCTTGCCTCTGGGCCCTGGTGTTCTGCCACTGAGGGGTTCCCCAGCCTCCTCTTGCTGTCCTGCCCCTGCTATTGACTGCTCTGGTCTGGCATCTCTTGGAATTTACAGGCTGGTTCTCCTGTCCTAAGGATGGGAGAAATCAGTCTGTTTTTTTAGTAACTGAGAGTCCTGGTGGAGTCCTTCCTGCAACTCGCTCTTCTCCCTGCCAATGAGGATGCAGGGGAAGGAGCAGATCGGGCGGCCGTGGTTGTGTGAGCGCTCGCATTATGCAGTGTCAGCAAGCAGAGGGAGGGGGGAGGAATCACCCGCAGGAGCTGACTGGGGACTCTATCCCTCATAGACATTGATTTTTTGTAAAAAAAAAAAAAAATTTTTTTTTATGGGGGGGGGGGGGGGGGGGGGCACATGGTGGGGCACAGCATAATGTTGGGGGGGTCAGGGCCCCCTCTGCCCCCCCTAGGGACGCCATTGAATGAAACACCACACAATTGCACTTCTAGAAATCACCCCTAATTAGAATGTCTTACTCATTTGGTTTTCGGTGGCTGGCTGTGTCGTCTTTGGCACGACTTTGGGTTTGTTGATCTTTTCGTGCACCCAGATCAGTGTTTCTTCAGGAACTCGAGGCGATTCAATTTCATTTGTCTCCTCCGTCTCCACAACGGGTTTTTCACCTGGAGGTAACAGAACAGGACACCATGTTCAAAAGAGTCTGCAGAATGCACGCCGCCAATACAATCAAACTGATATAAACAAGACTTCCCATCGTCTCTCCAAACATGTGAACAGTCCAGTCAATTCTTAGGAATATAACAAATGTTATTTATTAATATTGCATAAATCCTCAGAAGGGACACGGAGAGGCTTGAAGTACAGAACATGACGCTTCAGTAAAATTACTTCTTTGGCAGAGGTGATCATTTATGTTCACAGAATAGAAATTAAAAGAATTTTCTTTAAAGTCTGACTATTTCAAAAAGATATACAGCGTGTGATCTTCACTAAGGCACTGCGAATTCCAAAAATGTTCTGTTAAACCTTAACTCTAGCCAAAGCCTTTTTTTTTTGTTATTTTGGATTGAGTGTGGAAGGAAGAATCTCATTCCTTTATTGTATAACACGAGCTCTCCTCAGTACTAACAGCCTTATGTTTAAAGCTCAATTCCAGGAATTGGAAACAAATCTGTAGAAAAAATGATTCGCACTCCGGTTGTTGCTCTTAAAATTTCTTTATTTTATTGAATAGCCACAGTGAACAAACGCAGATTAAGTCAGATGACGCGTTTCAGCCTATAGGGCCATTAGGTATATGGGTAGTAGCAATGACTTTTTTGTTTATACCTAGGAACAAATCTACCATTACAGTGGGGCCCCTGTGCTCTGCAAATGTTAAAGTTGAGGGGTTCTGGAATATCAGTGTCTTCCTTTCATCTGCGTCCTCATCAGAGTACCCCCTGATATCAGGAGTTCCTCCTTTCCTCAGGGCCCCCATCAGCACCCCCCTTATATCAGGGTCCTCATAAGAGTCCACCCTTACATCAGGGTCACTATCAGAGTCCCCCCTTACATTAGGGTCCTCCTCGGAGTTCCTCCTTGCTTCAGGGCCCCCATCAGCACCCCCATTACATCAGGGTCCCCCCTTACATCAGGGTCCCTATCACAGTTCCCCCTTACATTAGGGTCTTTATCAGAGTCCTCCCTTACATCAAGGTCCTCATCAGAGTCCCCTTACATCAGGGTCCCCATCAGAGCCCCCCCTTACATTAGGGTCCTCCTCAGAGTTCCTCCTTGCATCAGGGCCCCCATCAGCACCCCCATTACATCAGGGTCCTAATCAGAGTCCCCCCTTACATCAGGGTCCCTATCACAGTTCCCCCTTACATTAGGGTCTTTATCAGAGTCCCCCCCTTACATCAGGGTCCCTATCAGAGTCCCCCCCCTTGCATCAAAGCCTCCATCAGCACCCCCTTATATCAGGGTCCTCATAAGAGTTCCCCCTTACATTAGGGTCCTCCTCAGAGTTCCTTTTTGCATCAGGGCCTCCATCAGCACCCCCCTTACATCAGAGTCCTCACCAGAGTCCCTCCTTACATCAGGGTAGTCATCAGAGTCCCCCATTACATCAGAGTCCCCCCTTGCATCAAAGTCTCCATCAGCACCCCCTTATATCAGGGTCCCCATAAACGTTCCCCCTTACATTAGGGTCCACCTCAGAGTTCCTCTTTGCATCAGGGCCCCCATCAGCACACCCCTTACATCAGGGTAGTCATCAGAGTCCCCCATTACATCAGGGTTCTTATCAGAGTCCCCCCTTACATCAGAGCCCCCCTTACATCAAGGTCCTCATCAGAGTCCCCCTCCTTACATCAGGGTCCCCATTAGAGTCCACCCTTACATCAGGGTCCCCAAAGGTCCCCCTTTATATTGGGGTCTCTATCAGAGTCCCTACTTACATCAGAGTCCCCATTAAGAAGGGAGAAGCAGAGCCCATAGGCAGCCTCTGTTGACCTGAATACTCGATGTGCCACCAACACTAGCTGAAGGCTGGATGCTGCCCAGGGCTGTAGCTTGGAGACCCTTGCCCACTAGACATAACAAGCATTTAACCTTTGCAGTGCGGTGGGCTCCACTCCAGTTTTCTTCCAATTCCTGGAGTCGGGAAAGCGTAACTGCAGCCAAAACCTCTTTTTTTCTTAGTTTTGGATAGTGAGGAGATGGATGGAAACCAGTGGCGGCTGGTGGTATATTTTTTTGGGGGGGGGGCAGCAATCCACCCCCCCATCTATTGATCAGTCACTGCACTTATCTAGGTCGTGGGCTTCCCCCCGGCCTCTGCGTCCCCTCCTTTCTCCGCTTCATGGTGGAGCGGCTTCCCCTGCATCTCCTCCCTCCTCCTCCTCGGCGGCATATAGGATCACTTCTCCTCTCGGCCAATTTGGTCTCAGGACCTGCTTCCTGAGCCAGGATTGGCTGGGAGGAGAAACAGGAAGACAATAGCAAATATTAATTAGCTATTGCCACACAACTGGATGGGTACTGCGCCCCGAGCCCACCCTTTTTTGAAGCCAATTAGAGCCTCCGGCTCTAATCATGTGCTTCTAAAGAAAAAAGACTCCCATTGGAATGCATTTGTCCGGTGCCCTACATGTAAATTAGGGGCCGGGCGTATAGATTAGGGGGCTGCGCCCTGTATGGAGGGGCCGCTGCTGATGGGAACCCCTGTCAAGTAATTTTTTGCTGTCTGTGTCCCTGTTAGAGAGATTCACCCCATGTGTCCTAGTGACCGTTATCACTGAAAGTGAAAGAAAATCCCACATTTTGGGTTGTTACCAAAACAGGAACAAACAGGGAATCTTCCAATGGGGGCACTAGTTAAGGTGCAAGGACGGTCAGGCTAGGAGGGAAAGGACTAGTTGACACTAAACGCCCTCCAGACAGGAAATAAGGCGGGGCTCTATCTAACTTGCTGCAGCTTCTAATGCACATTGTGGGAAGCTCACAGTGTGCAGTGAAATCAGAGTAAGCCATGGCATTACAGGAGAGGAGCCGGTACAACTGTATAAGACTGAAGGGACCACTGGAGGTCAGCTTTGACCCCTGTGGTCGGATTGGATGCACGTGGATCCATTTTTAAAGTTTGTAAACTTGCAAAATGCACAAAGCCACACCTGCAGAGAACCTCTTTAACATAAAAGCTCTGTACATCTGGCATCTCTCCGCCAATATTGGGGAAATACTTCTCTAAATTGCGCATTTTTGCTTTATTGCGCCCCATAAACCGGAAAGGCACATTTTGGCGAGCCCCGACGCATGACGTCTTCCTAATGGGAATCGCATGAGGGCCCTCGACGTGTGATGTACACGTAACCCAGCCACGATGAAAGTCCTCCGGGCAGACCCGGGCTGCAGTTTTTACGACTAAAATAATAAAACGCTTTCACGATTCATCATGGGACGCTCAATAACGCGTTAAATATTTGGTTGCCGGGCAGCCCCGCATGCCAGGACAAGCGCTTCTGATCACCGCTGGATTCGCAGAGACGGAATAGCCGCGGCAGATTAACGGCTTTTACAGCTGATCAAACAATTCCCGACGACTTTTTTTTTTTCCCTTCGCAACATTTCAGGGAAGACGAGCGTTAAAGGTGACGACGACTCTTCAAAACAGCCCATTGATGATTGTTCCAGGACTCAGAGGAAGGGGAACGTAGTCACCAGCCGGGACGCCGCCGAGGCCGAAGAAGTGTTTGAACAGAGCGGCTTTCTTGAAATCAATTTAGAATTTCTAACAAGATGGCTGGATGCTTTAAAGAGGTATTAAATCCAAAACCAAAAATGCAGCTTTCCAATCAATATGTGTTGGCTGCATTCGTTTTCTTTTTCAGGCTTTTCCCCCCTCTTTTTTCACCTGGTGACCTGGCCAGTAACACACCGTCTGTATTAGAGTGCTCCCACTCTGGATGAAGGAGCACAGGAGGCACAGCAGCAGGGGCGTTGCTAGGTCTACAAAAGATCTGGGGCTAGAGCCCATAGCAGTGTAGTAAAGAAAGTCATACGCTTGGGCGGGCATACACATGTATATACAGTAATATACGTGTGTGTGTATATCCCCAGAGAGCACCCCACCTACATCAGGGTCCCCAGAGAGCCCCCCCTTACACCAGGGTCCCCAGAGAGCCCCCCCTTACACCAGGGTCCCCAGAGAGCCCCCCCCCTTACATCAGGGTCCCCAGAGAGCTTCCCCCTTGCATCAGGGTCCCAAGAGAGCCCCCTCCTTACATTAGGGTCCCCAGAGAGCCTCCCCCTTAAAATCAGGGTCACCAAAGAGCCTCCCCCTTGCATCAGGGTCCCCAGAGAGCCTCCCCTTCCCTTGTGGACCCCTGCAGAGACTCGGGGCTATGGGCCCCAGATTCAGGGCTATAGCCCCAAAAGCCACCCCCTAGCGACGCCACTGCACAGCAGCATTGTCACTCTAGGAGGAGGGGAGTGTTAGAAGTGCAGACAGGTTTAGATTCACTAACAAATTAAAGCCAAACTCACACTTCATAATCAGTTACAGCAAACAGTTTTTGTTTCCTTTTGGGATAGACGTTTTACATAAATAAATAAAATCTGATCATTGCAAGCACCCCTATCAGTGTTAAATGGTTTGTCTCATCCATGTAAACTGATACATTCTGCTGGAGAGCTTGTTCTTTTGAAAAACAACATATGTACTGGCTGGATCAGAAAGAAAGCCCAATGGGGCGTACACACGGTCGGACTTTTCGACCGAACTGGTCTGACGGACGCCGACGGACCAAATCCGGCAGACAATCCGATCGTGTGTGGGCTTCACCGGACCTTTAGCGGACTTTTCCAGTCGCAAATCTGACGGACTTTAGATTTGGAACAGGCTTCAAATCTTTACGTCGTAACTCCGCCGGACCCAGAAATCCGCTCGTCTGTATGCTAGTCCGACGGACAAAAACCGACGCTAGGGCAGCTATTGGCTACTGGCTATCAACTTCCTTATTTTAGTCCGGTGAACGTCATCACGTACGAATCCGTTGGACTTTGGTGTGATCGTGTGTAGGCAAGTCCGGTCGTTAAAAAGTCAGTCGGAAGTCCGTCGAAAGTCCGCTGGAAAGTCTGTCGGACCAGTCCTGTCGAAAAGTCCGCCCGTGTGTACGCGGCATAAGACTCTGTTCACATTGGAACTGCGTTTGGGGTGCCATTAAGAAATAATCGCATCTCAAACACGTCCTGCATTTTGCAGGGATTCTGGAATTGCGGGCCGATTCGCGCAGCTTCCGCCCGCTATTCGGTCCGCAGTTCCAGATTCGCTGCAAAATGCAGGACGTGTTTGCGATTATTTCTTAATTGCACCCCAAAACGCGGTGTGATATTTGCCACGATTGTCGAGCGACAAAATGCGCTAAAATCGCGGCAAATATCGCAACACCAAATGCTCCTGGCTTTGTGCCAAGATTTGGTACATGAGCTTCTTTGGAGCATTTTTTGGAGCGGAGGGAGGCCCATTCAACCTGTAAACCAGTCACCCTTGAGCTCAGATTTGGTAACTTTGCCTAGGCTCAGATGATGTCATTAGTCAGCTGTTGCAACAGTGTAGCCTTGCACATGCATATTGTACATATGCATGTACAAAGTTACAATGTTGCAACAGCTGACCGATGATATCATCCAAGCCTAGGCAAAGTCACCAAACCTGAGCTCAAGGGCTGCTTTTTCAAAATAAAACGTGCTATTCTAAAAAAAAAAAAAATGATATTGATGTATATTGTGAGCAGTGATGAGCTTGGGCATGTTCGAATTAGCATCCAAACACTTGTGTGTGAGGCCGCCAGGAAGCTGGGTTTGCACAGATGGGTTCACATCCTATTCCAAATACCCCCAAGCTCATCCCTAAATGTGAAGTGCCAGGAATTTATTCACAAAGACTTGCAAAGTTACCGAAAGTTCCACTTGAATCAGTCAGTTAGACACAGGCTGCCAACAAGCATGCAGGCAGCAACCCAGCAGTAGAAATGTCATGAATTTTTAATGTTCACATCCTAATCCGAACACCCCCAAACTCATCACTAATCGTGACGTGTCAGGAATTTATTCCCGAAGACTTGTAAAGTTACAGAAAGGTCTACTTGAATGAATCAGATAGACCCGGGCTGCCAACAAGCATGCAGGCAGCAACCCAGCATGCCCAGCAGAAGGAATGCCATGAATTTTTAATGTTCACATTTTAGTCTGAACACCCCCAAGCTCATCCCTAAGTGTAAAATGTCATGAATTTATTCACAAAAACGTGTAAAGTTACCGAAAGGTCCACTTGAATCAGTCAGTTAGACACAGGCTGCCAACAAGCATGCAGGCAGCCACCCAGCATGCCCAGCAGAAGGAATGTCATGAATTTTTAATGTTCACATCCTAGTCCGAACACCCCCAAACTCATCACTAATCGTGACGTGTCAGGAATTTATTCCCAAAGGCTTGTAAAGTTACTGAAAGGTCCACTTGATTCATTCAGATATACACAGGCTGCCAACAAGCATGCAGGCAGCAACTCAGCATGCCCAGCAGGACGGTCATTCATTTTTCATGTTTATTTTTTAAATATTTAATACAAATACTTTTTTTTAAATGATTGAAAACATCAATTTATTAAATGTAGCAGCACAGTGGGTGGGCCTTAACACCAGGTTGCCACATATATATGTGTTTACGGGGCTCTGCTGTTCTGTACTGAGAGCGCGCTCATTGCGTGCTCCCACCACACTGACCAAGCTATCACAGACAGCCTCCCGCTCACCGTTTAGGTTTCCAAAGCTGAGAGGATGGGGTCCCAATCAGGGTCAGGACAAGGGATGGGCAGGAGGGACGGCCGCCCTGGGCGCAATGGTTTATTGCAGGGATGGGGGCACCCTAAACCCTAAAAGAAAGGGAGGGAGCTCAGTTTGGCATCTTTTGCCCTGGGCACTGGATGATCTTGCCCCGGCACTGGTCCCAATCATATAACCGCTGTGACAGCCAATCGTAGTGTCCACCTGATCAAGAGCTCCACCTCCACAGAAAGGGCCAGCAGGGAGGGGTTAAAAATCTAATTGGCCAAACTCCATCTCAACTGAAATCTCAAAGAAAAACAGACGGTTTGTTTAGGAACCATTGGACTTTTTACCTTTGTAGCAGAGGTTGTTCTTGCAGTTGCCGCCGTAGCTAGGTGGGCACTCGGAGCAAGGTCGCCCGGTTTTATAAGGCGCTTCACCAATCCAGTTACCCCTGAAAATATGAAAGGAAGCAGACAAAAAAAAAAAAAGAAAATCGACATTAGATTCATATCACAGGCGTATCCTGAGCCTCCTCTGCTCTCTTGGGCGAGGTAACCTAAGAGGGGCGACGGTATGAATGCAGCTACTGTGCGCCGTGATGGCAGACTGCGGCCGTGCTCCCAGTAACCTGCTATGAATGGATAGAAAGATGCTTTGAATCTCACAGCTGATGGACTAAGATTAGAACTCAGAAAGTGTTTACATCCTCGCGAAACCTCCTGGCGTTCCGCTAATCGATTCCCAATTGTCGCGTTTAACCTTTGTGACGATTTGATACATTTTATGCACATTAAAGTGATGATGTCTTTTAAGAGGACGCCAAGTCTGTCCTATAGGAAGACAGAGGGGTTTACTGATGCCGCAGGGAGTATTTTCCACCTCCACCGCCGGCGATGAAAGCTCTGTTTGTGTATGCGCCAACAAGGCTCCCCCCTCCTCCCCACCAACCTCCGAGTTGCGCATTCTGGTCCTTACTTTGGGGAATAGTTGCAGACCAGGTAGACGGCGTTCTCCCAGATTTCTCCCCACACGTTCATCCGTTTGCAGACGTTGACCGCGCAGCCCACTTTTGTGGTCGTGGCCCAGACGATCTGGAGATGGAAAAGATGGGTGAAAAAAAAAAAAAAAAAAGAAGTTAACATGGTCAACGGGAGTCTGTTCGGAGAGGTGCGGCCGGTGGCTGCGGTTCGGCTCTGCCTGGGAGGTCGGGTCACCTGCGGGTCTCACGGTGCACTGCGGTACTGCATTTAAATTGCTGTAGTGGATTTAAAGGGAAACTACCAGATGAGTTGCTCTGGTGTTAGGCTGCTTTAACACTACTCCATTGCAAATGGGTTTTGGCAGCGTTTCTGGTGCGTTTCGCACCTGTGAAAAAAGGACACGTGACAAAAAACGCACCAAAAACGCAAATACTGGTGTGTTTTTAATGCACTATGCCACCTCTTGATGCATTTTCCATTTATTTCAATGGATAGGTGCATTTTTTTAGCACACCAAACATGCACCAAAAACGCAGCAAGCAGGACTTTTAAAAGCGCAACTGACCTGCACCTGACTGGCGTGAAGCGTTCCATAGGATTTAATGGTCATGCATTTTTCTTCCGCTTTTGGTAAGGTGAAAAACTGAAGAAAAATTGATAATTGTGAAAGGGCCCCTATTCTGTACAAACAACTGTCCTGCTAAATACTTATGGCTGCCGAGGTCCTGAACCTGATTCCTGGTTCCACCACCATCTCTTCCCAGGGCTTTAACTAGGAGCCATTAGAAGCAGGGCCATCTTAATGAATGGGCACACCTGGGCGCTGCCCAGAGGCCCCAGTTGCATGATCAGAGCCAGGACAAGGGGTGGGCAGGCAGTGTGCTGGGGGGTGCACTGGCGATTTAGCCGTTCTTCTTTGACAGGAGCAACTGCAATGCCACTCCTGTCAGAAGGAGCAGCAGCTGGCTTCTGCTGGAGAGAGGGTTCAGCTCTCTTCTTCCTCCAGCAGGGGGCAGAAGAGAGCCAGTACTGAGACTGAGAACTCTCCTCAGTCTCAGCTGGGAGAGGAAGGAGTAACTGCCTTCATTGCAGGTGGGAACAATATTTGATCTGTGATTATAAGGGGTGGGGGGCGCACAACTGATGCAAGGGGGCACTGTGATGGGGGAACCTGATGTATGGGGACACTGTGATGGGGAGACCTGATGTAAGGGGGAAACTGTGACGGGGACACTGAATGTATGGGGACATTGTAATTGGGACACCTGATGTATGGGGACACTATGATGGGGAGCCTGATATATATGGGCACTGTGATGAGGGAACCTGATGTATGGGGACACTGTGATAAGGGAACCTGATGTAGGGGGCACTGTGATGAGGGAACCTGATGTATGGGGACACTTTGATGGGGAAACCTGATGTATATGGGCACTGTGATGGGGGGATCTGATGTATGGGGACACTGTGCTGGGTAAACCTAATGTATATGGGCACTGTGATGAGGGAACCTGATGTATATGGGCACTGTGCTGGGTAAACCTAATGTATATGGGTACTGTGATGGGGGATCCTGATGTATGGGGACACTGTGATGGGGAAATCTGATGTATATGGACACTGTAATAGGGACACCTGATGTAAGAGGACACTGTGATGGGGACACCTGATGTAAGGGAGACAATGTGATGGGCACACTGAATGTATGGGGACATTGTAATTGGGACACCTGATGTATGGGGACACTATGATGAGGAACCTGATATATATGGGCACTGTGATGGGGGAACCTGATGTATGGGGATAGGGTGATGGGGAAACCTGATGTATATGGGCACTGTGATGGGGAACCTGATGTATGGGGACACTGTGATGGGGAAACCCGATGTATATGGGCATTGTGATGGGGAACCTGATGTATGGGGACACTGTGATGGGGGAACCTAATGTATGGGGACACTGTGATGGGAAAACCTGATGTATATGGGCACTGTGATGGGGAACCTTATGTATGGGGACACTGTGATGGGGGAACCTAATGTATGGGGACACTGTGATGGGAAAACCTGATGTATATGGACACTGATAGGGTCACCTGATATAAGGGGACACTGTGATGGGGGAACCTGATGTATATGGACACTGTAATAGGGACACCTGATGTAAGAGGGCACTGTGATGGGGGAACCTGATGTATGGGGACACTTTGATGGGGAAACCTAATGTATATGGGCACTCTGAAAGGGGAACCTGATGTTTGGGGACACCTGATGTATGGGGACGCTGTGATGGGGACACCTGATGCAGGCTGGTAGGGGCCCCAGTGCATTACTTTGCCCAGGGGCCCTTGATGCTATTAAGATTGCACTGCCATTCGGAGTTGCCCTTTAAGGACCCATTCCTAGTAAGGGCTCATTCACAAGGGCTCCTTGTGTTGCTTTTGCCTCTCTCTCCCAGTCGGAGCTCTGCTTTACAGGGATTGCAAGGGGTTGATAACAAGTCAAATTCAGGTACTTACACTGCATGCATTTAAAATAAATAGCATTTAATGATGTATGTAGAAATATGAAGCTGAATTAATTTGAGATCTTTTTTATCTGCCTGGAGTTCAGTTTTAACCCTAACTTCAGCCTTATGGGTAACAAAAAGAATCATCATGGAATCCTTGCAGGCTTGCACCCAACATTGGAGAACCGCTATGTCTTATCCAGAGGAGACCACTCACCTGGGTGTAATGGGTGCACATTGGTCCTGAACATCTCTCGGGACAATATGGGTTGCATTCATGTGGGTATGGATATGTATAGTCCTTCACCTCATCATACCATGACTGGACGTGAAAAGCCGGAGAGCGATATCTTCAAGGAGAGAGAAGAATCAGAATGTTATTTACCTTTACATGGGCAGTTATACAAATAATCTTCTTGTAGTCTTCCTGTAGCAATATTTCATGCCAGCGAGTGACCATGGCATGTAAGGTTTCTAGAGATTTTTGTAGCTGGCAGCCCCAAAAATTGAGAGTTCACTACAGGGTCCGTCTAGTCATAAGTCATCTTTCAGTTATGCCTGAGCATTGATGAGATGAACCAACTACTGCCTTGAATCTCTTTGGGACACCAGCAGGATCTCTGCACGGTGTTCCCAGCCCAGCCTCCTGTAAAGAATTTTTGATCACATCAATGAGGACGACCTCCTTGCAAAGGACCAAAAAGGTGGGCGGAGCTGGGAACTTAAAGTGGAGTTCCACCCACTTTTACAACTCTTCAGCATCCCTCACTAAACTGTGCACTGTAAACGAATTGGATATTTTTTTTTTTTTTCTCAGCACCTACTGTATATCTGCTGTATTCATTTTTCACTTCCTCCTCCCTGGCCGCGGCCCATCGCATTATTTCCTGTTTGCAATGCCTTCTGGGAAGGGGCGGTAACTTCCTCTGAAACTGCCGTTGCTATGGAAACCTGACCTGAAACCTATTACACTGCTTGTGCTGCACTGAGCATGTGCGAGATCTGCAAGGATGAGATCCAGGAAGAAATACAGTCTGGCTTCAGATGCCCACACTTAAGATGGCCACGGCCTGCTGTAAGTTTATAAAATAACAAACTACTGCTATAAACTAACAAAACAGACCTTAGTTTACAGGCTAACTTTACTAGAATACATTAAGCTTGTGTATTATAGGGGTATTTTTATTTAAAAAGTATAATTTCAGCCGGAACACCACTTTAAGTGTTCACATGTTTATTGGGGGACAAACAGATTGTGCTGCATCATAAGACAATTGGGTAATGGTTACATATCGAACTGACCTCTGATGTCTACTTGAAGTTTTGTAGAAAAGGAACTGGGTATTTCCCCACGTTGGCCACCAATTGCAGTTGTACCTCACCATGCAATAAAGGGGGGTGGTTTGATTTATTTATTGATTGGGACAAGCAGATTGTGCTGCACCATGGGACAGTTGTGTCATTGTCACACATCTAACTGACCTCTGATGTCTACATGCAACTTTGTGAGTGCTGGAAAAAAGGCGCTGGATGTGTTTCCCAATGTTGGTCAGCTATTGCAGTTGTATCTCACTATGCAATACATGGGGGATGGTTTAATTGATTGATTGATTGATTGGGACAAGTAAAATTATGCTGCACCATGGGACAGTTGGGTAATGGTTACACATCCAACTGACCTCTAAAGTCTACATGCAACTTCGTGAGTGCTGGAAGAAAGGCACTGGATGTGTTTCCCCATATTGGCTGCCAATTTCAGTTGTAACTCACTATGCAATACATGGAGATGGACTGATTGACTAATTGATTGATTGATTGGTAGATTGATGGCTCCAGTAATGTCTCTCACCTGCCCCAATGTACCGCCAAGTTTTGTCCAATGGACATGAGAAGGTTGGTTGGTCCATGCTCCCACATACACTCCTGAGCCCAGGCTTCTGAAGACCTTTCCAGCTCCTCGTCCCATGTCTGCCCAGACAAAAAAGAAAAAAGAGACTTTATTACTGATTATATTCTAGACATTGCCTAGTCTTCATTGGATAACCTTTTTTCTGTATATAAATATGAATCTGCTCATCTCAAAGAGAAGCTTGAAACAAAACTTTCATTTTTGCATTTTGGATAGAATGGGAAAACCTCTGAACTTTTTTGAAATTTTACGTTATCTCCTGCATATAAATGGATCTGAAATTGAAGTGCCACACCTTGAATAAATAGTCCAGATACAAATTTATTCCAACATAAAATCAGGTGGGGGATCAAACAAGAAATCCAACACGTTTCAGGGGACAAAACTTAACCCTTCATCAGGGCTTAAGGATAAGAAACACTGTGATCCCCTTTGGGTCTGGTATGAATTTCAAGGGGACCCAACTCCAAAAAAAAAAAAAAAATAGCACAAGCCCCCGCCAAACCCCCCAATTAAAAAAAAACATCCTTTATCCAAAAATGCAGGAAAAGCATAGGAGGAGGAGTGTGCCCCCCCTGAACCATTTCAGGCCACATGCTCTCAACATTGGGGGGGTACCTTACCCATGTTGAGGAGGACAAGGGCCCCTTCCTCACAACCCTGGCTCATTGTTTTTGGGGGTCTGCGGGCGGGAGCTTATCAAAAGCTGAAAGCCACTTTTAACAATAGGAGGGCTCCCAGATACTGACCCCGCCCCCATGTGAATGAGCAAGGGCGGCATTCCAAAATGAACAAATTTACCCTAGAAATAAAAACACCCAAATCGGGGATGAATCACTGGTTGTTAGGACGGCCGGTGCCAGTTCTCCGACAACCAGTATCGCTGAGCTGGAACTGTCACATTCAGCAATAGTAGGAATAGAACTGCTAAATGTTTTACTTTTCGCTGCAGCCGGAGGCCCATTCTGTGATAAAATAAAGTGTAAAAAATACATTAAATACGTCAAAATAAATTTTAAAAGAACGCACGCAGTAAATAATGCACTTTTTTTGTGAATTGCCCACTCCTGAGATCAATAACTAATCAATGGGAATATGGCACAACAAGCAAATAAAAAAAAAGGTCTCAACAATAATTACTTCCATGTCAACCTCTCAGTCATAACACAAATTAATATGATTATTTGAACGGACATAATTACATCATTAAGCCAATAGGTAAGCAGATGAAGTAAAAGTTACAAAGGATCCCATGGGTAGATCACTTTGTGTGTTATGGTGGCCATACATGCTTCAACAAACCCTCGTTCACATTGAATTCGGCTTTGAAATCGTGCGACTTCATCTGAAATCGCCCGATTTCAAAGACGCATGTCAGAGCGACTTCAGGTGTAACTTTGAAGACAACTGTGCGGCTTCATGCACAGATGTCTATGCAAGTCCCACTTGAAATTGCCAATTACCAACGATAGGGTGCGACTTGTCATGCAATTTGACCTGTCAAATTATTTTTCAATTTCTTTTCCAAACAATCTCTCGTGATAGGACTAATCGATCTATGGTGCATCCGGAAAATATTCACAACGCTTCACTTTTTCCAAATTTTGTTATGTTACAGCCTCATTCCAAAGAGGATTAAATTCATTACTTTCCTCAAAATTCTACAAACAATACCCCATAATGACAATGTGACAGAAGTTTGTTTGAAATCTTTGCAAATTTATTAAAAATAAAAAACGAGAAAACATCCCATGTACATATGTATTCACAACCTTTTGCTCAATACTTTGTTGAAGCACCTTTGGCACCAATTACAGCCTCAAGCCTTTTTGAGTATGATGCTACAAGCTTGGCACACCTATTTTTGGGCAGTTTCTCCCATTCTTCTTTGCAGGACCTCTCAAGCTCCATCAGGTTGGATGGGGAGCGTCGGTGCACAACCATTTTCAGATCTCTCCAGAGATGTTCAATCGGGTTCAAGTCTGGGCTCTGGCTGGGCCACTCAAGGACATTCACAGAGTTGTCCTGCAGTCACTCCTTTTTTTATCTTTTTTATTTATTTGTTATCTTTGTAAGCTTAGGGTTGTTGTCCTGTTGGAAGATGAACCTTTGCCCCAGTCTGAGGTCCAGAGTGCTCTGGAGTAGGTTTTTATCAAGGATGTCTCTATACATTGCTGCTGCTTTCCCTCCATCCAGACTAGTCTCCCAGTTCCTCCTGATAAAAAACATCCCCACAGCATGATGCTGCCACCACCATGCTTCACTGTAGGGATGGTATTGGCCAGGTGATGAGCGGTGCCTGGTTTCCTCAAGACATGACTCTTGAAATTTAGGCCAAAGAGTTCAATCTTTGTTTCAGCAGACCAGAGAATTTTGTTTCTCATGGTCTGAGAGTCCTTCAGGTACCTTTTGGCAAACTCCAGGTGGATTGTCATGTGCCTTTTACTGAGGAGTGGCTTCCGTCTGGCCACTCCACCATACAGGCCTGATTGGTGGAGTGCTGCAGAGATGGTTGTTCTTCTGGAAGGTTCTCCATTCTTCACAGAGAAACGCTGGAGCTCTGTCAAAGTGACCATCGGGTTCTTGGTCACCTCCCTGACTAAGGCCATTCTCCCCCCCCCAATCGCTCAGTTTGGCCGGGCGGCCCGCTCTAGGAAGAGTCCTGGTGGTTCCAATCTTCTTCCATTCACAAATGATTGAGGCCACTGTGCTCATTGGGACCTTCAATGCTGCAGACCTTTTGCTGTACCCTTCCCCAGATCTGTGCCTTGATACAATATTGTCTCGGAGATCTACAGACAATTCCTTGGACTTCATGGCTTGGTTTGTGCTCTGACATGCACTGTTAATGTAGACAGGTGTGTGCCTTTCCAAATCATGTCCAATCAACTGAATTTACCACAGGTGGACTCCAATCAAGTTGTAGAAACATCTCAAGGATGATCGGTGGAAACAGGATGCACCTGAACTCAATTTCGAGTGTCATGTCAAGGGCTGTGAATACTTAAGTACATGGGATTTTTTTTCATTTTTTATTTTTAATAAATTTGCAATTATTTCAAACAAACTTCTTTCACGTTGTCATTATGGGGTATTTCTTGTAGAATTTTGAGGAAAATAATGAATTTAATCCATTTTGGAATATGGCTTTAACATAACAAAATGTGGAAAAAGTGAAGAGATGTGAGTACTTTCCTGGATGCACTGTATAGTCAACAACCCATTCAATCAATATACCCCACACGGGGAAGTGGATTTCCATCGCTGGAAGATGTGATCATAAGTTATTAATTGCATCTCTGTTTTCAGAGCCGGTTCACACGGGGGCGACTTGTCAGGCGACCTAGCCGCCTGACAAGTCGCCTCCTGTTCTGTACAATGGAACCGTTCTAATCGGAGCGACGCAAGTCACTCCGACTTAGAAGAAAGGTTCCTGTACTACTTTGGGGGCGACTTGCATAGACTTCTATACAGAACTCGTCTTGCAAGTCGCCGCGGCAGTCATGTGCAGGTCGCCTCGGTGAGGCGACCTGCAAGTCGTGCCGCTTCTAATGTGAACCGGCTACTGTGCAATATGATTAACCAAAGTACTATCAAATTCATGAACAAAGCATCTCAGTGCTGCCAGTCAACGCAACAAGATCAATAACAATCCGCTCTAGCCAATCGACTCGAAATTGAGTCCAAATCAGTCAGAAAAGGAATTTTTGCTTATTTGATGATTTGTTGATTCAATAATTTTAATCAAACTGTACATGGATCTATGTACATGGATTGTACATGACTAAGATGCGGTGTACATGGCCACCACTGAAGGGATGATTTTTTTTTTTCTATTTAAAAATATGGAAAAAACAGACAGAGAAGCAAAATGTGAGACTCTCCATCTCCACCGCTAGCTCAGTTCTCCCACCCCCAGCACAGCTCAGAACTGGGTCCAGATGTGGAGCAGATCACATGAAAGCAGCGTGACCCATGCAGGACTCACTGGCCTCAGCTGACATGTGACTGCACTCGGATATATTTTGGAACTTGCAGAGAATTACCCCCCCTCCGACTTCTCCCAGACTAACGTTATGGCTTTGAGTTTAATTCTTGTTAACATTAAGCACTTCTGTCATCTGATATTCATTATATATGCTGAGTGAGCACATGTGCGCGATTAACGCGACGTCCGCTAAAGATTATTCCACCGGCTGACACTGTGCTGAGAAACGGACTAAGACATTTAGCAGGATTTAAAAAGAATAAATAATATATTCTCAGAACACATCAGATGGTGGAATTATATCTGATGGGACGAATATTAAAAGGTCAATCTACCTGAAAGCGATATTTGAGGTATGGGTGGTGTCCGACTGACCAATCACTACACCAGCTCTGCACCCTCTTTAGAGTCTTGATTCTCATACTGCAAAATTTCCTTGAGTGTTTCCACTCTTCCTTCTGAATTATTCATAATCTAAATGAAGTGCAAAAGTTCTTACTAGAAGAGTCCCCAAGAGAGACAAGAAAGTTCTTCAGCATCAACCAGACACCAAAATACCCATTTTGTACAGACATTGGACAACTTAGTGAGTGACATCACTGAGAATGCAGCCTATCCATTCACTAGGGAGTGGTGACATCACTGAGAATACAGCCTATCCATTTACTGGAGCGGTGACATCACTGAGAATGCAGCCTATCCATTCACTAGAGACCGGTGACATCACTGAGAATGCAGCCTATCCATTCACTAGGGAGTGGTGACATCACTGAGAATACAGCCTATCCATTCACTGGAGAGCGGTGACATCACTGAGAATGCAGCCTATCCATTCACTAGAGACCGGTGACATCACTGAGAATGCAGTCTGTCCATTCACTAGAGAGCGGTGACATCACTGAGAATACAGCCTATCCATTCACTGGAGAGCGGTGACATCACTGAGAATGCAGCCTATCCATTCACTAGAGACTGGTGACATCACTTGGAATGCAGCCTATCCATTCACTAGAGACCGGTGACATCACTGAGAATGCAGCCTATCCATTTACTAGAGACTGGTGACATCACTGAGAATGCAGCCTATCCATTCACTGGAGACCGGTGACATCACTGAGAATGCAGCCTATCCAATGGCTTGGTGTAGTGATAACTCCAGGAATGGGTAGGCTGCATTGTCACGGTCAGCCTAGTCCTTATAAATGAAGCATACATTCATAGCTCAGAGGCTTGGCAGGGGCCAGAGTGGATGAGCCCTTCCCCTCCCCATCGGGGGAGACACGTCCCAGCTGGATTAATGTTTCTTCTTTTTCCATCCAGTACACATTACCCCCCCCCCCCCAGCCTATATATATATTTAACGCTGGATTTTGGCCCCGATCCACACACTGATCTCGGAAAAAATATACAGGATGCAGCAGCAGCACACCAGCAGCCTTCGCCCGTCTAAGCGATTACATTTTGGCCCAGCACAGCCCATCCACATCTGGCCTGGGACGGCTTGCGCCAAACCTCTCAGCTACATATGAAACACTATTCCTGCCATAAAGCTCCGCTACAATACGGCAGATTATCTCACCGTCCAGCTCCCGGGATACATTCACACTTGTAGATTCTTCCACTGATAGCTGTGCATTCAGCATTGCTGCTGAACAAGTGCTGAGATTGCAGGGTAAGGCAGACAGAGGGTCCAGAGTGTTCATTATCTCAGCAGATCCTGCCTATGGCTGCCCCTATGTGTGCATACTGACAAATAAGACTATTGAAGCACTGATACAATTATTTAGAATAATGTGATCACATTCACAAACATGGCCCAATACCGTCATTGAATACATAGGTGGAGTTTCCATATCTGAACTTTTAAAGCAGCTAAATACATTCCAGGAGCATCATGACAAAAGGAGTGAAAAGTCTTGGAATGTGTTTTCTGTAGAAAGCAGCCACAGCATGAGAAGAAAAGCCTGTCCCTGTGGCCCTGCCAGCAGGCCGGAGAAAAGGATCCTTGCTGAATGGAAGCAGTGGTTTCACTGCCGAGGTCTGACAGACCCCCTGCTGAGTCAAAGCAAGAGCCCTCCAATAAATTGGTGAACTCTAGCTCTTACTCAGCAAGGGGCGTGTATAACCTCAGCAGAGAGACCACTGCTTCCATACAGGGTGCAAGGGTCACTCTCTGTCTTAAAGCAGTCAGGTACATAGCATTTTTATATAAATATCTCCCTCAGCAAAGGGTTCATCTAAAGAGGAACTGCAGTCTGCTCACATGAATGGTAATAAAAACATCTTTGCCGTTCTGAAGCTTCCCTCCAACCACTCTGCATATTATCTAATATATATTGGGATTCTGTACTTGCCAAATATGCTGCAGAAATCTCCCTTCACTGAGTCTGACTGCAGCCACTTTAACTGTGGGCAGCTGAAGCTGCTGCCTGTTCACTTCCTGGATTTACACAGACACACAGAGGCACACCTCCAGCTCTACAGCCCTCATTGTCCCTCTTATGACTCATCCCCCCACCCTTCCTGGCAAACTCTCAAAATAATATGCAAAGTGGCTGGATGGAAGCTTCAGAATGGCAAAGATGTTTTTATTACAAATTACGTGAGCAGACTGCAGTTCCTCTTGAAGCATAGTAAACACAGTTTACTATGCTTCAGTTATGAGTGAACACAGTGAGTGATCTGTACTGAACACTCATTGTGTTCATTCAAAAAAGAAAAGGGATGATGGGGGGGGGGGGGGGGGGCGCATGGGCAGCAGGGGGAGTCTGTGCCACAGGGGGTGACACACACCCTGTGCGCACACCTATGATCAAAATGTCTTGATGGGTGAGTGTCACTATGAGGGATTATGTACTCCTAGACAGCCTGCATTTACATGGCCATACCTCCCAACTTTTTGCGATGAGAATGAGGGACACCTATTAGCAAAAGTATGTAAACATTGGACACACCCCCCGCCACGCCCCCTTTAAAGGAGAATTACACAAAAAATATGACGAGTTAAACCCACAAGTGCTTTTTTTTACCACTACTATTCCTTTATATTGGCTTTTGAAATTTACAAATGCAGCAATTTAGAAATTGGATGAAAGGAAAACACTTTTTCAAAGATAAACAGTGAATTTAATCTACATCTATATAGATCAGACCAAAATGAGGGACAAATGAGGAGGAAAGAGGGGCAGAGGGACATCACACCTCCCAACATTTTGAGATGGGAATGAGGGACACCTACTAGAAAACGTATGTGGGCATAGGACACGCCCCCTGACACACCCCCTTAAAGGAGAATTAACCAAAAAAAGGTTAATGAAATCCACAAGGCTTTATACTGGCTTTTGAAATTTACAAATGCAGCAATTTAGAATTTGGATGAAAGGTTTAGCGCTGGGAAACACTTTTTGAAAGATAAAAAAGTGCATTTTATAAACAATTATATTAATCAGACCAAAATGAGGGACAAATGAGGAGGAAAGAGGGACTTTGTTCCAGATCAGGGACAGTTAGGAGCTATGTATCTGTGATGCTGAGCCTCCATGATTGAAAGAACTAAAATCTAATCAATGAAAAGGGGCGGGGCCAGGGACAGTCAACTTTTTGGGATGGGAATGAAGGACACCTATCAGCAAAAGTATGCAGGCATAGGACACACCCCCTGCCACTCCCCCTTAAAGGAGAATTGTACAAAAAAAACAAGATTGGTTAAACCTACAAGTGCTTTTTTACCACTACTATTCCTTTATATTGGCTTTTGGGATTTACAAATGCAGCAATTTAGAAATCAGATGAAAGGTTTAGCACTGGAAAACACTTTTTGAAAGATAAAAAGTGCATTTTATATACAACTCTCTAGATCAGACCAAAATGAGGGACAAATGAGGAGGAAAGAGGGACAGAGGGACATTGCTCCAAATCAGGGACAGTCCCTCGAAATCAGGGACAGTTGGGAGCTATGCAGTCAGGCTGAGAAGAACTACATGATGCTGGACGTCCTCCAGCCAGGAAATAAGGTGTCTTAATCTGACTTGCTGCAGCTTCTAATGCACATTGTGAGAAGCTCACAGTGTGCGGTGAAATCAGAGAAAGCCATTTTAGTCCAGGAGAGGAGTCGGTACAACTGTGCAAGACTGAAGGGAAGGCCGGAGGTCAGATGTAAATTTCCCCAGAGCAGTGAATGAAATGTTTATGCGATAAAGAAATCCGTCTCTCCAAATAAAACATCTAAATTAGGGAATCCTCTAAAAAAAAGTCTTTCATTCTCACTTGTACTGAGAAGCTGTAAATGATTTGGGAAGAAGAGTGCCATGTGTTGGCGTTGGCAGAGGGTGGCATGGGCCCGCCGAGTGCTTTTCACGTAGGACGAGTTGAAAGGCTTCGCCCACCCCGGGCCGCCTCGGCCTCTCCTAGAATGATCCCGGAGTCACGTCAGGTCACCTCGGACCAGGAGACGAGGTCCTCAGGCTGTAATTTTGGTGGCAAACATTCTGGCTGCGTCTGCCAGCTCGGCCCCGTCCTGGTACTTTTCCACACTGCTAGAATGAGCTTCAGTCTCACCCCGCTCATACCTCTGCGGGCAGCGCCGTTACCTGCAATAAACTCCCTCTGCTACCACTCATCACCCCCCCCCCCCCACCTCACCTCGTCTGTTCTGGTCACCCGACCAATCAGACGTCAGCAGAAGATTTACATTGAAAGATAGACCCCTATACACTACAATGGACACTCGGGATCAGGGGCAATATTTGTGAAACAAAGTAACTCTAACTTTTGACATTTGAAAAATGTAGCTTACAAGATTCAGGCTTGGTTCACACCGGTGCGCTGCGGGAATGTGCGCAAAATATGCTTTTTGATTGGATTTTAGAATAAATGGACTTTGCTGAATAAAAAAATTCACTGATAGAAATTTGTTTGTTTGAGAAAATTTTTTCCATCCTCCTCCTTCGAATTTTCTCATCACTACGTTGAAAAACAAAAAGACGATTTGACGTCACTAACACTTAGAAAATCAAACGAACGTTCTTCAAATGAAAACATTTTAACTAAATTCTGCTTGTGTATGGCCAGCTTATTATAACTTATATCTGGGGAGCGGTGATGTCACTCATCTATAATATATCTTATATCTGGAAAGCGGTGATGTCACTCCTGTATAATATAACCTATATCTAGAGAGCGGTGATGTCACTCCTGTATAATATAACCTATATTTGGAGAGTGGTGATGTCACTCCTGTATAATATAACCTATATTTGGAGAGTGGTGATGTCACTCCTGTATAATATACCCTATATCTGGAGAGCGATGATGTCACTCCTGTATAATATAACCTATATATAGAGAGCGGTGATGTCACTCCTGTATAATATAACCAATATTTGGAGAGTGGTGATGTCATTCCTATATAATATATCCTATATTTGGAGAGCGATGATGTCACTCCTGTATAATATAACCTATATCTGGAAAGTGGTGATGTCACTCCTGTATAATATAACCTATATTTGGAGAGTAGTGATGTCACTCCTGTATAATATACCCTATATCTGGAGAGCGATGATGTCACTCCTGTATAATATAACCTATATCTAGAGAGCAGTGATGTCACTCCTGTATATTATAGCTTATATCTGGAGAGCAGTGATGTCACTCCTCTAATATATCTTATATCTGGAGAGCGGTGATATCACTCCTGTATAATTTAACTTATATCTGGAGAGCGGTGATGTCACTCCCGTATAACATATCTTATATCTTGAGAGGTGTGATGTCACTCCTGTATATTATATCTGGACTGCGGTGATATAACTCCTCTATAGTATAACCTATATCTGGAGAGTGGTGATGTCACTCCTGTATAATATAACTTATATCTTGAAAGTGGTGATGTCACTCCTGTATATCTTATAGCCAGAGAATGGTGATGTAATTCCTGTATAATAAAACTTATATCTGGAGAGCGGTAATGTCACGCCTGTATAATATACTTTATATCTGGAGAGTAGTGATGTCACTTCTGTATATCCTATATCTGGAGAGTGGTGATGTCACTGCAGTCCATGAATAGTGGTGCCACCCTTTTTATCCCATGCAGCCATGTAGCACAGCCGAATGTTTTGGCAGGAATGACAATTCAGTTGCGTGTTTTGCATTTTTCCGGGGTTGCCCTGCAGGTTAAGTTTATTTTAGCAGTTGGTAGTTTGGCGCGGAGGCGTTTGATCTTCAGAATTGGAAGTGAAATGAGCGACGTGTTTGATTATATCGATTTGTTCTGCTTTATGCACTTTACGGGAAAGTTGACATTTTTAATCATTCAGCCGCCATGATTTAATTATTCACATGAGTGGCATGCTGGGCACACGTGGTGTCAGATTTAAAGGTACACGCCAGCCAAATACGAAGAATGCTGCAAATTAGTGACTAAGGGGGAGGCGGCTTATCTGCCACTACATCTCTTCAGATGCTGCTCTCTCTATTTTGTGAATGTTCTGAGCCAGGAAAATGCACGGCAGAGCGGCCCCTGGTCCTAGCTGAGCCCTCTGTACTTCTCAGGGAGTGAGGTTGCACATTAGAAAGTCATGTGACTAGAGGTAACAGTTATGTCTAGGAGCACTGTGAAAAGTCTACTAAATCTGGTTGCAAGTGATTATATAAAAAAATCTGAATTGCGCAGCTGCAATAAATCGAAATACTCTTATGCCCCGTACACACGGTCGGACATTGATCGGACATTCCGACAACAAAATCCTAGGATTTTTTCCGACGGATGTTGGCTCAAACTTGTCTTGCATACACACGGTCACACAAAGTTGTCGGAAAATCCGATTATTCTGAACGTGGTGACGTACAACATGTACGTCGGGACTATAAACGGGGCAGTGGCCAATAGCTTTCATCTCTTTATTTATTCTGAGCATGCGTGGCACTTTGTGCGTCGGATTTGTGTACACACGATCGGAAATTCCGACAACGGATTTTGTTGTCGGAAAATTTTATATCCTGCTCTCAAACTTTGTGTGTCGGAAAATCAGATGGAAAATGTGTGATGGAGCCTACACACGGTCGGAATTTCCGACAACAAGGTCCTATCACACATTTTCCATCGGAAAATCCGACCGTGTGTGCGGGGCATTAGACCTCATACACACTATTAGATTTTCTGCGGATTTTTGTTTTCAGATTTAGCAAAACCATGTAATATGAGGTCAAACTTTAAAGGGGTTGCAAAGGTAAAAGTTTTTTCACCTTAATGCATTCTATGCATTAAGGTGAAAAAACATCTGACAATACCGCCCCCTCCAGCCCCCCCCACGTTTTACTTACCTGACCCCTCGAAAGTCCCGCGCTCGCTCCCGACATCCTCTTCGCCGCTCAGCCTGGCCGTTGATTGGCTGGAGTGGATGGATTTAAAGCAGCGCAGCCATTGGCTCGCGCTGCTGTCAATCACATCCAATGACGTGGGGCGTGTCGGGGGCGGGGCCGAGTGATACAGTGAGCGGCTATGACCGCCGGCTGTATCACGGGAGCGCGCCCGCAAGCACTAACCACCATGCGAGGGAGCTCGCATGAAAGTGTTGAGTCCTTGCGGGGGGGAGCCTAGATAGCCGCCGAGGGACCCCAGGAGACCAGGTTCAGAGCCACTCTGTGCAAAACAAGCTGCACAGTGGAGGTAAGTATAACATGTTTGTTATTTTAAAAAAAAATAGCTTTAGTGATCCTTTAAGAGTTTTAATTTGTATGCAATCAGGCAGGCCCTTGCACTACATGGTTTTGGTAAATCTGAAGACAAAAATCTGCAGAAAATCTAATAGTGTGTATGGGGCTTTAGAAATCTAGGTAGGATGAGGTCAGTGCAGAGCTTGTCAATTAATGAAGCATGGTGGATGCAGTCGGCGAAGGGCTTTTCAATCAGTGTAGCAAAGAGGATAGGATCAATACAGTGTAGAAGGCAAGTATCAGGACAGTGCTGAGCTTGTCCATCGGTATGGCAGAAATCAGGAGGTCAGCGCAGAGATCATGACTCACTGTAGCAGGTAGGATCAAGTGAGTGCAGAGCTTGTCAGTCACTGGAGTAGGCGATATGAGGTTAGTGCTAAGCTTGTCCATCACTATACTAGGTAATATGAAGTCATTACAGAGCTCATTGATCACTGTTTCAGGAAGGAGCAAATTAGTGCAAAGCTTGTCAGTCAATGAGTAGGGAGTATCAGGTTAGTGCTAAACTTGTCCATCACAATAGTAGGGAATATGAGGTTAGTGCTAAACTTGTCCATCTCAATAGTAGGGAATATGAGGTTAGTGCTAAACTTGTCCATCACAATAGAAGGGAATATGAGGTTAGTGCTAAGCTTGTCCATCACAAGGATCAGATCAGTGCAGAGCTTGTCTATCAGTGTAGTAGGGAGTATAAGGTCAGTGCTAAGCTAGTCCATTAGTATAGCAGTTATCAAAGGTAAATGCAGAGCTCATCACTCAATGTATCAGGGAGGATCAGATCAGTGCAGAGCTTGTCCTTCAGTGTAGTAAGGAGCATGATATTGGTGATAAGCTTGTTCACCATTATGGTAGGAAATATGAGGTCAGTGCACAGCTAATCAATCAGTGTAGCAGGGAGGATTAGACTAGTGCAGAGCTTGTCAGTCAGGGAGGGTGATAAGGGATATGAGGTTAGTGCTAAGCTTGTCCATCAGTATAACAGGAAACATTAGGTCAGTGCAGAGCTCATCCCTCAGTGTAGCAGTGAGGATCAGATCAGTGCAGAGTTTGTTAGTCGGTGTAATAGGGAGTATGATGTGAGTGCAGAGCTCATCACCCAATGTAGCAGGCAGATTTAGGACAGTGCAAAGCTTGTCCATCATTATAGTAGACAATATTTGTTCAGAGCAAAGCTCATCAATCAGTGAAGAAGGATCAGGTCAGTGCAGAGCTTGTCAATCATGTAGCAGTGAATATGAGGATAATGCTGAACTTGTCCATCCTTATATCAGGATCCATGAGTTCAGTGCAGAGCTCAATAATCAGTGCAACAGGGAGGATCAGATCAGTGCAGAGTTTGTCAGAGTAGTAAGGAGTATGAGCTTAGTGATAAGCTTGTCCATCAGTATAGTAGGGAAATTGAGGTCAGTGCAGAGCTCATCACTCAGAGTAGCAGGGAAGATCAGAACAGTGCAGAGCTTGTCAGTCAGTGTAGTAGGGAGTATGAGGTTAGTGCAAAGCTTGTCCATTGGTATAGTGGGGAATATGAAATTAGTGCAGGGCTCATCCCTCAGTGTAGCAGGGAGGATCAAATTAGTTCACAGCTTGCTTGACAATCAATGAAGCAGGGAGTATGAGGATAGCGCTGAGGTTGTCCATCAGTATGGCTGGAAACATGAAATCAGTGTAGAGCTTATCAATCAGTGCAGCAGGAAGGATCAGATCAGTGCAGAGCTTGTCAGTCAGTGTTGTAGGGAGTATGAGGTTAGTGCTAAGCTTGTCCATCGAAATAGCAGGGAACGCGAGTTCAGTGCAGGGATCATCAATCAGTGTAGCAGGAGGCATTGGATCAGTGCAGAGCTTGTCAACCAGTACAGCAAACATGTCAGGGAGAAGAGCTTTTTAGGAGGTTTGCTTAAAATAAATCAAACAAATTCAATGCAATGAAAAGCACCATTCATAATGCTGATATTCAGCTGGCAGAATGATTAAAGCAACATAAAATAATTCCAGAAAAGGAGTATATTGGGGACCGATTCAGATGCCAGTTGAGGTTGTCCAAAAAATGGTTTATCCTTTATCCTTTATACTGTATATCCTCACTGTTCACTAATAGATTAAACCTCTCCATATTTACCCCTGAATGTTACTAATATTTTATTACACAGCCCAACTTGTTACTTGTCTTTTGTGGTTCATTAATAGTCAAAGGATCCCGCCCTTCCTAAATTTGTTCTTCCTAACCTTCTGCTTAAAGAAAAGCTTCTGTTTTCCCCCGCAAGAAAAGTTCATTCAGCAGAGGACAAATATAAAACGCTGCCGGCTCTAATGGCCGCGAGCAAACAGTATGTCATCTCTGAGCTTTCATATCCCGCGCCAAGCCAAATACTCTGCTCAGCTGTCTTTTCTGGGCCCAGGAGCCCTCGCTCAGGATTTTGGCCCCGCTCCGGGCTCTGCTGGGACCTCGGTTACCAGAATAGATCCTGTTCAGTGTCGCACAGAAGAGCCTCTTTTCAGCAGATTCAGCTAAACGGGAGCTAAACATCTGGGTTCCTGGGCCCAAGGAGAACCATCTGGATGCTGATCTGTCAAAGTCTTGCTTTCTTTAGAAAAGGAGACTTATGGCTAAGATGCGGAGGAAGATATCTGTGCAGCTTCAGCTGATTCTGGAACTACAGTTCATTTCACACTTTTCCGAAATATTTAAAGAATATTTTCTAAAAGAGCCTTTTGGAGTTGAGTTGGTGTCCCACAGGTCATCAAATTTGTAGACTCCAAAATGAGCTTCTTGACTTGTTTGCTGTGGAGATCCTTCAAAAGCTTTCCTTTTAGTTTTGGATTGAATAGTGAGTGAGTTGTCGTTTTTATTAAATTTCTGTTTGAGTCCAAACTGTAAAGATTTTTTTACCTTAAAGCGGAGCTTCACACCTATGGCCCTACTGCTAGCTAATACCCCTGTCTTTAATGTTTGGACATTTTATTTATTTATTTATTTTTTTACATTTTATGCTTTAGTACCTTTTTTTTTCCCCACCACTTTCGGTCACGTGTCACCATGGGCAGGTACATATTCTTCGGTCTTCCATTCACTCCTGAGATATCAGCGTCATCAATCCCAGGAGTCAACGGGCATCCTCCGCTTCTGGCATTGCGTTATTTCAAAACCAGAAATGCCAGGTGGAGTTAGGCCTTGCACTTGTTTCTATAACAACAAGGCGGGAACGTCCATCGCCAGAGCCGCCATTGCTACAGCAACCTGTGGTCAACACTGTGCACGGGGAATGTCACTGATGTGCATGCGCTGGATTGAGTGGTGCATGCTGGATAAACCAGCTACACTAAATTCCGGAAAATCACTGATGCCGGCTTCGGATGCCCTCACCTAAGATGGCCTAAGATGACCTGATTTGGCAAGTAAGCACTTGATGGACTATATTATTAATATCCAAATTTTAATAAGCATTTTTAAAACTGCACAGGGATGTTTTGATTTAATTTTTCAGTAGCAGACTGTAGCTCCTCTTTAAAGTGTAGGTAAACCCCCCCTATCGTTTTCAGCCAAGGAAGCTGCCATCTTGGCCTCTGTTTAATCTACAACTGCGATGATGCTGCACATGTGATCAGTTATGACACCAGCCATTGGGTGGTTTGACAGTTTGGTTGAGAGCACAACCAATGGGAGTGTTACATTTCCGCCACATGCCGGAAATTGAACTGTTTTATGGATGGGTTTACTTCCGCTTTAAATCCTGATGGCTGAGACCAGGATTGAACATGAAAGGAAATATCCAACACAGACTGCATTAAAGACCTGGTAGAGGTTCTAAGAAACCTTCTTCACTCAACCCAAACCGTAAAAAAAGATATTTTGCCAAAATGTCTACGTTAAGGCAACACCCAAACAAACAATTGTTTAAAAAAAACAAGCCTCAATAGTAAATTAAGTAAAATATGCACATTGCAAACATCTTTATCTTAATTATTGTCCAGAAGACAAATGTTTAGCTAAAAGAACCTGGACTATACAGGTGGGGATCAAGAAGTTCGATTTACATTCACGTTCTCAGTTTCTCTTGTTTCCCAATTTAATATTCTGCTTAACCATATTTTTAATTGCTACATATGTAATACTAGATCTGCCATGGTGAGGAAAGGTTGAGGTCAAGTGGAGATGACTCAAGTACAAGGTTTACATTTTCAAAAGTTCAAAAACAAATATTTTTGGAAAATGTTTGAGCGCTAAACCAATTTTTTAGCAGCTAAAAGCTGACATCCGAGGTCCCAATCATCCAAAATGTGGACACAGGTGGTTTGATCACTTTTAGACATTTTGGTATCTAAGAGGACACAAAAAGTGGAGGTTCCTTCATCATCAACTGAAAAAAGACAACTTTTCAGAGTTAAGGTGGTTTACAGGGATTCATTGTTGCTCTAGCCTATTTAGGAAGCTCCTAACATGGACTTTGTCAAACGGTTGCCCCTTCGAACATGCACTTTCAGCAAAATCCAAGTTGGAGATAAAGCTAAACAAAATAGTCCTAAATCCCCAACACCAAATAAAGGCCTGGTCAATGAAATAAATCAAACTCCAAAAAAGTAAAAAAAATTCACACACATTTTATCACAGTTGTCTTAGCATAACAATGCCACTGGACTCTGGACAGCAAGCTCAAACCTACAGCTATGGCTATAACTATTCACGTTTTAGAATTTTTATCAGATCAGACAACTCACCATGAACTCCATGTTGGAGGCCGATGGGTGAACCTGCCCTCGTAGCTTGTTGTGTAGTTGTAGGATCTCCTCTTTATCCGACCTGGAGATGGCCCTTTTGCTCCGGGAATGAGGAGTGTCGCTGTTACTGTATTTGCCTAAAAAGTTCTCCAAAAAGGTGTTGTTGGGCAGGAATAGGCCATGGCACTGATCCACAAGGAGAAGAATGCTCAGCGGCAGGAACCACGAGTGCGATAAGCTCATGTTTGGAAAATTGGATGCTGGAGGTGCACTGGGATGTTATACACTGTTCAGTTCTAAAAACAGAAAAAGAAGATATTGAAATTAATATAGGAATTGTGGATCAAGTCAACAGCTCTAGAAAACCAGAAAACAGAACAGGTGAAATATATACAGGTACATAATCACAGAGTAGGTGATATATTTACAAATTTACAAAATATATACAGGTACATAATCTTCGTTCTCCCGTTCACTCCTGGGATATCAGCGCCATCAATCCCAGGAGTCAACGGGCATCCTCCGCTTCTGGCATCGTGTTATTTCAAAACCAGAAATTACATAATGCCAGGTGTTCAGTTCTAAAAACAGAAAAAGAAGATATTGAAATTAGTATAGGAAATGTGGATCAAGTCGACAGCTCTAGAAAACCAGAACAGGTGAAATATATACTGTATGTAGGACCAACACTACTTGCCAAAATATATGTAAAGAAATGCGCATACTCCTCCACTCCACCCCACCACCAAACTGCTGCTGTTCTATATCAATGCTTTCAGAGCCTGTAATTCCCCCAGAAGTATGTGCCATAGCCCTGCCCCCCGCTGGCTCTGGACCACTAGTGAACACCACCAAGTTTTCCTTACCCTGAGCTGTTTGATTTCAACTTTCAGCCTTTGCTTGGCAATACAACAGCAGGTAAATTCAACAATTATATAACTGTAGCTTCTAGCAGTGGTATCCATCCCTGTTGTATTTTGGTTCTGGGCTCATCAACAAATCCCAAATCCAGAGAACTGAGATCCAGAGCACATGCTCTCTTATGTGGGATAAAACCACTCAGATTTAGTATGGCAGAAGTGTCTCAAGGGGAGTCCCCTCTTCATCAGAGCCCAAGGCTCTTAACATTTAATACTTAAAGTGATTGTAAAGGAATTTTTTTTAATAACAAACATGTCTATACTTACCTGCTCTATGCAATGGAACTGCACATGAACCTCCTCTTTTTGCCCCCCCCTGCTGGCGCTCCTGGCCCCCCCCCCTCTGTCCAGTGCCCCCATGGGAAGCCGCTTCCCATGGGGGCACTCATGCGTGCTCACACCTGCCATTGGCTTTTATTGACAGCAGTGCCCCAGCAAAGCCAGTGAGACCCGGAAGTGAGGGAGAGAAGATCTGCAGAAGTGCACAGCGCTGGATCGAATGAGGGCTCAGGTAAGTAAAAGGGGGGGGGGTGAGAGGGGATGCTGACATCTAAAAATTTTTACCTTAATGCAAGGAGTGTATTAAGGTAAAAAATGTTTAGGTTTTACGACTACTTTATTAACACTTAATCAGAGTGTCCCAGCCATATATTCCGGGCTCCGCTTGCCCACCTGCGGGCCGGGACCATCATGGTAGGTGCTGGTGGGTGGAGGGGAGGGAGAAAAGCGGACATACCTCCGCTCTCCTCCCCTGCTTGCTGTGACCCAGAAAGTGACGTGTATGACGTCACTTCTGGGTCACCCTGTCACGGGTCATTTAGACCCTGCATGTCTCATTAAAGAGAACCTGTCACCTAAAAATCATCACATAGGGGACTTGGGGGGGGGGGGTAAACTTTTTTTTTGCAAAAAAAAAAAAAAAAAACTACACCCAAGCACAAACATTTTTTTTGAGGCCCCTATCCCCACATATATGCACGTACAAACGTAAATACATGTGTTCGGACCCATGTTACATATCAGGTTAGGTTTAAGTGTTGTGGTCCGGCTACAGTGTAGTATTAAGTGTTAAGGTTTAATTTATGGGTTATAGGTTAAGTGTTGAAGGGAGGGGATTGAATGTCAAAGGCTCATGGTAAGGCATGGGTGTTGATTTACTAAAGGCAAATAAACTGTGCACTTTGCAAGTGCAGTTGCTACACAGCTTAGTAAATGGGGCGAAGCGCCACTTTGCAAAGCATACCCAATCACATGCAAGAAAACAAAAAAACATTTTTTGCTTGCACATGACTGGAGTTTGCATGTTCTCTCTGTGCCTGTGCGGGTTTCCTCCCGGTATTCCGGTTTCCTCCCACACTCCAAAGACATGTTGGCAGGTTAATTTCCTGCTGTATAAATTGGCCCTAGTATGTGAATGTGAGCCTTAGGGGTTGATTTTCGAAAGGCGATTAGACTGTGCACTCTGCAAGTGCAGTTGCTTCAGAATTTAGTAAAAGAGGTAAAGCTTCACTTTGCATAGAATAACCAATCACATGCAAGGAAAATAAAAAAACAGCATTTTTGCTTGCACATGATTGGATGATAGAAGTCAGCAGTGTTTCTGCACATTTACTAAGCTCTGGAGCAACTGCACTTGCAGAGTGCAGTCTATTTGCTTTTAGTAAATCAACCCCATGGCTTCATGTTA
Organism: Aquarana catesbeiana; assembly: GCF_042186555.1. NCBI lineage: Eukaryota > Metazoa > Chordata > Amphibia > Anura > Ranidae > Aquarana > Aquarana catesbeiana. Next base: position 261,464,499 of record NC_133334.1, read on the forward strand.
GAATTGGAGGGGGGGGGGGGGTTGTTATATATGAAGGGACCAGTTACATTTCAAGTGTTGGGAAAGATATAATGTTAAGGCAGCCTTTCTGAACTAGGGTTCCTCCAGAGGTTGCTAAGGGTTCCTTGAGCACTGAGCAACGTCTGCATCTCAGATGAGTAGCCACTATGAACTTTTTAGTTATCTGTGGAGGAAGGGGGGGCGGGGGGATCTTCTCAATGACCACAAATGTAAGCAGCATTCTTTTAAGTGGCCATCACACTAATGTACTGTGAACTTTTGACATAGAAATTATTAGTAGGGGTTCCTCTAGCCTGGAAAGTTATTTCAAGGGTTTGTTAAGGGCTTGTTTGAAAGGTTTAGGACACAAAACTAACAGCCCCAGTTGTGTCTTATTTGTAATTTATTGATAAACCAAAGTGAATCAGTGGTATTAAATGGTGGAAGAATTACTTTTCTAAACTACGATAGCTGTAAAAACTAACAGTTGCCAACGGTAGAGAGAGACACTTGATATGTCGCTCACGGAAAGTGAGGATAAACCTCCTACAACATATCCGAGATGTGTGGACGGCAGCAGGTTTAGCTATATCGGTGTCAGGATACAGGAAGCCTGAGGAGAGGAGGTACGTGGTGTACACCGGTTGATCTGGCCTCTCAGAGGTTTATATAACAGATCAGAGTTGCATGAAGAAGAAATGACTTTTTGTGGATCTCCAAACCGCAGATGACGCACAGCGAGATGTTCCAACCAAAAGCTTTGATACATAGACAAACGCTAGCCAAATATTTACAGAATTACTCACTGCTGCCCTGAGAGAGGATCGCTCTGCTGCTTGGTACTAGAGATAGAAAAATAGATAGATAGATAGATAGATAGATAGATAGATAGATAGATAGATAGATAGATAGATAGATAGATAGATAGATAGATAGATAGATAGATAGATAGATAGATAGATAGTTGGGGTGATTATAATCATGCGGTAGATGCTTTTTCTCAATAAGTTGCACCAGTCCAAAACTGTATTATAGTGCATGACAGCCATTTTTTTATTAAACTAAACGGCAAGTTCACATAAACATCAGTTCCCCACGCAGAGGTTTCCACCATCAACATGAATAGTCAACTGAAAATGCTGAGCCACCTGGGTCCCTTATCAGCAGCCTCACTGCTCTTCTTAGCAGTCCCTCTAACTGCATTGCCCAGCTTTCCTGGTTCACTTGGCTTTCTTAGCCTTTAGACCCAGCATCCTGCTACATAGCCCATTTCTGGCCTCTGGATAGGGGTTTTACTGACACCCTGATAGAAGCTGACCTAACTCCCAAAACCAGACCTCCCATCACCTGGCTACTGGCTGGGGCACCTCTGTTCGCTGGTTGAGACCTTCTGTCCCCCAACTCCTGGCTGTGGCACCTCTGACCCCTGGGTGAGACCTTTTGTCCCCCGACTCCTGGCTGGGGCTCCTCTGACCCCTGGGAGAGACCTTCTGTCCCCCGACTCCTGGCTGGGGCACCTCTGACCGCTGGGTGAGACCTTTTGTCCCTGACTCCTGGCTGGGGCTCCTCTGACCCCTGGGTGAGACCTTCTGTCCCCCGACTCCTGGCTGGGGCACCTCTGACCGCTGGGTGAGACCTTTTGTCCCTGACTCCTGGTTGGGGCTCCTCTGTCTCTTGGGTGAGACCTTCTGTCTCCAACATGGGAGCTGTCCCTAACTGGGTGCCCTGAGCTACAGTATACTCAGGCTTGAGTATATAACGACCCTGCACACCTGTGTACTCATACAGGCTGAAGGCATGCAGTAAAATCTGGACACAGGATTGGAGGTGCAGTCCCACCCAAGACACTTTGGAACCTTCAAGCTCCAGGCCCCAATCCAGGTTCACTAATTCCAGAGAAAGCCCAAAACACAGCTTTCTCTGCTCAGAAATGATAGTCTGGAACTTCGCATTAACCCTTAATGTGAATCCTGTGTCCTTTTTCGCCTAAAATTTCACAGTGGCAGGGCCTTGCACTATCACAATATTTAGAGAGACTGATGGAGTTATTTCCCCATAAGAAAATATGTGGACAGGAGTGTCCTTCTCAGGGCTTTTTTTCAGCGGGAACGTGGGGGAACGCAGTTCTGGCACCTCCAGCACTGAATGTATTCTATGGCAAATTGTGCTGGAGAGTCAATTGATGCTGACTGCTGGGGGATCTATTGTCACTGGGGATCTATTCTTTGTGGGGGTCTATTGTTGCTGGGGTGGTATTTTTTTTTGCGGGGCATCTATTGTTGCTGGGGGGAGGTCTGTCGTTGTGTGCAGGGGAGTCTATTGTTGCTGTGGTGGGGTCTGTTGCTGCTTGGGTGGGGTCTATCAAATTCCATACAATTTAGTAGCACAAAATGATACTTGGTTCTGTATTCTCTAAAAAGGGTGGTACTGGGAGGTGGGTAGGGGGTGGAGCCAAGAGACAGTGTTTGGAGGTGGGTAGGGGGGCAGAGACGAAGGGTGACTCATAGGGGGTGAGTTACTTCCTATTCTCTGAGAAAAAAAGCCCTGGTCCTTCTTCTATACATAAACATTACAATCTGAGTGTGTATGTATGGTTACAGAAACATATTTTGTGGAAAGTCACCCTTCTGACTTGTAAAGACTTTTCTAAGTTTTTTAGCAAAATTCTGTGCCCTAAAAAAGGCAGTCATAGGGCACAGGGCTAGTCACCAGTATTGCCTGTGGTCTCCAAGCAGCGGATCTTTTCCCCATCGCTGACTTATCACGCCTTGTTCTGCACTTTATATGAAAGCCGCCATCTTGGTAAAGGCAAGGCTTTGCTTCCCCATATCAGAGTTACCCCCTTGATGACTGGTGATCTGATGACTAGTGATAGAGGTGGAAGAATCCACAGATCCACAGAACAGATGAAGCAAATGTAGGGAGATACTTGCACTGCAGGTCCTCAGGTACAGCTTCCTCCCCAGCAAGGAGACCAGTTATCAGCACAGTAGTGACAACATCAAATCGCACCCCAAATTCCCAGAGACTAGCATTCAGAGACAGCAGTGCCTTAGATCTTACCCTGAAGATATACAACTATGAGGCTACAGAACAGGAGTGCCTACATACACTCACATATCAGGAAATGCACTGCTAATTTTTAGGAGGAATTTCAGGCAAATCTCCACTTTTTCAGTTTAGTTCCACTTTAATTATTTATTCCACCCTTTATTCCACCCCACAATTGGGTGTAATAATTTCACAACTCCCCAGCTCTGACATTGGCTGTGTTTAGTGATCAGATTCTGATCAGGCTGGAATTTGTCTGCAAGGAGAAATGTAGGATTTAGAGATTTCTGGATTCCCTATGGAGGGATCACACAGGTGGTCTGCAGGAAGGGGAGATGTCCACTATTAATGAGATTGGATGCCCCTCACACACAGCTGCTGCGTTCCCTCCTCGCTCAGCCAGAGCTTGGCTTGTCAAGGTTATAAATATGTAAACAGTGATTTTCCCATCAGACTCCACCGGAAATGTTCCAAGGGGAAAAGGGGAACATTCCAAAAGTATCAGCAGACTTAACCCTTTGCACTGCTTGACTGGCCTGCAAAGATAATTATGCAGCGCCATACCTGCCATGTAGGCACATGTTCTCTCCGTGAGACAAGGCCAGACTCATTGCATTCACTTTTTGGATGATGCAAATGTACATCCCTCAGGCCAGTAAGCTGGCAAAAAAAATGTAATTAAACGTAATACTTCAATAAATATAATATAAGATAATATAATATATAATAATATAATAGATGTCTCCCTTGCATTTATTTGTACATGGGAAAGCAATACAAGGTCTGTTTATACAGTGTGGTCTGTACGTTAGTTTATAGGAGCAACCTTATCCCATTCTATTGTATCCATATATTTCAATATTTTTTTATATACAATTACAAGGGAACGTAGGCATTATAACTTCCTATTTTGACTGCAATTCTGCAACATTTACTGTGAGTGCTCCATGTATACAGCAGAGCCTAGATCTCAATGGTCAGCTCTGACCAGCTACCTAAAGCACTGCCTGGCCTAAAAGGCCTTATGCAATCCGCCATAGCCCCCACCTGCACAAGGGACAGAAAGACTACAGCCAGCTCCTCCTGCATACAGGTCCACTCCGCCCTGCCTCCTGCCCTGTCCAGGGCCTATGTGCGCTGGTGCATCCACATAGGTGTGGGGTGCTTAGTTCTCATACCCCAAATGTGTGTGCCCCTCCCTATCTGGCTTATCTATGGGCTCTACCTAAAAGGGGCCTAACACCTGGTGTCCCTACGTGCTGTAACTGACACTATTCTGGTACAGAGCCACCCAGTGGCAAAGTAGCTAACTGCCCCCTGCCTACATATGGTCAGGTCCAGTACTACTAGTCTGGGCAAAATACTTCCCTACAGTCACCATCTGGATTCAAGTCTGGCAAGAACAGGCAAGGGCTGGTTGCTGTGAGGCAACACGGATGGTTCTTTTTTCAGGTCACAGACATCCTGTGCTGTATGGTGGTATCCTATATGTTCGGTCGGATTTAGTTAATGTGTTTCTGGTGGAAAGGAGACAATGAAAGCAGCTGTTTCGGGGGAATATATTCACTGTCATGCGATGAATCACACAGACTATAACATGCTCCAGATCGCAGCAGAGGCTCTTTACCAGCACTCCAACCGCAGCCTGAAAATGAACTCATCATTATACCTAGCTCCCAGTATTGTTTCCAGGATTGTTCCCCTACACCCACAAAGTTCACATTATTCCATGGGACTTAGAAGTCATTAAAGGGGGACTACACTCACTCAGGAAAAGTGTTGCAACTAAACTAATTTAGCAGACAACCCCAGCCTGCTGAGTGTCACAAATTTTCACATGGGGTTCACCTTTTGTACATTTGACTGTATTTACCCCTATCATTTGAATAATCCAGACATTGGGAAGGTTTATTTCCATCCTCTGCAATTCTTAGAGACTGGATACACTGCACAAAATCATGTGACCAAAGCCCTTATTTCCATCCTGAAGCACTGTGAAAGGCCTGCTGAATCTGCTGCTGCATGACAATTCATATTCATGCTACATTAAGTGGACTGAGAGACTGTAGCATGGCTGCAGTGTTCACTGGGTAGCGTTTGCAGTTGCTGCATTGGTGGAGATACGTTGATGATATATGTGAGAAACATCAGCTGATCTATTAGCATCTGATATCAAACTTTGTTTTTAAGCATGCTTTGCAGCTATATGTGTCCAAGGAGTCAGCCATAGCTGGCCGTTACCCGGGTTTTTTTATCAGAGAATAGGTGCAGGTACTCCCCCCTTCCGAGTCACCCTTGTCTACCCCCTACCTCCAAGCACGTCCCTTGGTTCCACCCCCCTACCCACCTACCAGTACCACCCCTTTTAGAGAATATAATACCAAGTATTATTTTGTGGTATGGAACTTGTTAATCATAACATGAAAAGCAACAAATTAGATCCCCTACACCCGGCAGCAATAGACATCCCCCTCTTCTCCAGTAACAATAGATACCTCCAGCAACAATAGATCCCCCAACAATAAACCCCTCAGAAACAATAAATTCCCCGCAACAAAATACCCCCAGAAACAATAAACCCCCACAAGCAACAATAGATCCCCCTGCAGCCAACATCAATAGACCCTTCAGCAGCCAGCAACAATAGACACCTTCCTCAAGAGTAAATGTCTCTCAGCAACAAGTGTTCCTCCAGCAGTATAAGACCCCCCAGCAATAATGGTTCCCCCACCAGTAACACTTGACCTTCCAGCAGCCAGGATCAATGGACCCTCCAGCACACCCCAGCACCCCTTGCCATTACATACATTCAGTGCTGGAGGTGCCAGAACTGCATTCCCCCACTTTCCCGCTGAAAAATAGCCCTGGTTGTTACATATGCAGCCTTTGTTTCATTCTAAGTAGTTTAGCACAGTGACAGTGCTGTAGACTAGGTTCACACCTGTGCATTTCTCTTCTTTGTGTCTTGAAAAAAATACAAGTGCATTTTTTGATACAATGATATGCATTTTTGTCCCCAGAAACTTCAACTGGAGTTGTAGCAGGGTGACCCCTGTGCTACTCTGTAAAATGGTGGTTTGTGCCAGATTTTGTGGGAACCAAGCACACTGATGGCACGGGTGTGTGCTGGCTTCATATGAGAGCCAGAGATAGAGCTGAGAGCCCCACCCTCCCCAGGGAGTCAGTGTGCGATGGGGTCCGCGAGAGGTGCTGGTGAGCACCATGGTGTCCAGGTCCAAACAGAGCAAGGCCCGAGCCTAAGAGAAAAGCCATGAGGGTCAAGAGTAGCAAGGAAGCTGTAAGGAAGACGCAGAGCTGAGGTGCAGCATCTGTTCATAAACACTGGGACGTGTTGCATGGTCAAGAGGACCAAAAAGGTGCTACAATTCAAGAGGGACACTGAAGAGGTACTTGGAGCAGTAAAGCTGCCACAAGAGAGCCAGGAGGCTGAATGTTATGTTTTGCAGTGATGGTGAGAAGTTTGATGTTCGTCTAAATAAAAGTGGGCAGGAAAGCCCTGAAAACTCAATGTTTTGGTGCTACTATTGAGCTAAGAAACCCCCAAAGTGTCACAGAGTGCATAGAAAACCCATTAAAAAAGCATTAAAAACACAGGAAAGTGTAGACTCACAAGTCTGAACCTAGCAGAATTAGGAGGAGTTTGTTATCACAAGGGTGGACATTCTTCCAGTGGGTGGGCCCTATTAACTTGCTTGAATAAGAGGGAAGAATTTAAAATAATGTATGGGATCTACCAACATTGTGACCCATGCAAAGACTGGCTACTGCCCGTCTATTGGAAGCCTGAGAGCTATTAAGGATAACATCCAGTAGGCTCTTTACAAAAGTCCTGATTCATATTGTTCCCCCTAAAATGAGTGGTATTGCTTTGCCACTTTCCTTCCTCTCCATGGTCTAAACCAGTTGGCTGAGTGGATTATGCAGTTTATGGTGCAATCAGAAGTACTTGCAGATCTCCTGCCCTAAAGGTGAATGGACCCAGCCTGCCTGTCTGACTGCCCTTCCAAAGCCAGCCACCCTACTGTACCCTTCCTTCACTTAATGTCTGCCAGTCCCCTTTGACTTACCAAAATAAATGCCCTCCTCTACGGCTAGTAGTTTTTTATTATCAGTTGCAAACCACAGAGTCAAAGTGATTGTAGTGAAATATGGAGCTCCCTCTAGTGGCTAATCCTTAAATATGTATATTTAATACAAGAATGCAACTATGGAAAAAAATACAACAGCTGCAAACAAAATGTAAAAAAATAATAGCTCAAAATATACAGGGCATACAGTTTCACTTTAAATAATAGAAGTTGTGTGAGATAGAGCTAAAAAGTTTACACACTGGTTGGTTGCAGAAGCATGTATTTATTTGAGTATCTCCCAGAGCACATTCCACCCTGCTGTCAAATGCCCACAGCAGATATTAAAATGACCAAGCGTCTCAGCATCTCAGCTGTTGAGTGCGAAAAGCGATTTGCGATATGGTACGTCAGAGGGCTTCAAGCCACATTTATATCCATGCATTGTAAAATGCATTAAACACACCACCCAGTAAACATATGTGCTGTGTTGAAGTGCAACGGGGGGAAAAAAAGAGTTGGGTCCATAGATGCTGTGGCAGGTCGAGCCTGTGCCAGTGCTTAAAATGGCAGTCTAGGCCAGATTTTGCAGGAAACAGCCACACTAATGATGCAGGTGTGTTCTGCATTTATATTAGAGCCAGAGATAGAGCTCAGGATGTCACCCTGTGAACATTGCTGTGAAGAGCACATTGCTCCATACTGTCCAGGTCGAGACAGACAAAGGCACAAGCCTGTGAGGATGTAGCATCTGGGAGCTGTAGGAAAAACAGTCAAGCTACCAAAGGTACATTGTTTTGTGCACAAGCACTGAGACTGTGTGTTTGATGGTCTGGAGGACCAAGGCCTAAGCGGTAAAGCTGCAAAGAAAGAGCCACGAGGCTGAATATTCTATGTTAATCGCATTGATGGTAAGTACCCTTGCGTGGGAAGATATCCATGTGAACTTGTGTGTTTCTTTTTGCTTTGTTGTAAATAAAAGTGGCCAGAAAAAGCCCTAAAACGTACTTCTGGCATGGAGTAAACTCATTGTTTGTCACAATGCACATTAAAGAGTAACTCCACTTTTGTCCCCTCTGGGTGATCTATGTACATTGCAGGGATTCCTACCTTTAGTTATTCTGAAGAAATAGCTGTTTGTCCATGTCCATGTGTTAATCTGTATGGAAGTGGTTTTGTAATTATCAATCAACTGCTGCATCTGCAATGCTCTAACGAGGAAAGTGGTAGGATCTGCACATCTTTAGATATGATTTCTCTTTGAGAGTATCTCACCAAAAATGACATTTTTGTTGCAGGGGATGCTCAAAATCTGATTAGTATTTTCGTGCAGACTTCTGGGAAAATCAGTGAACCCATTACACAAGCAGGAAATTATATATTTGGGGGGGTGTTCTGTACACCATCTGTGTACAGGACGCCTGTATGTGGTACATATTGCATTTCACAGAAAATTACAGAGCTGCAGATTAAAAAGGAAAAAGTAATTTCAAATAACATTCAATGACAATATGACTTGTGTCGCAATTGTATACGCTATTTTATAATTTTTTTTCTAGTTTTTATTCCCAGAAACGTTGAGTTACCCTTTAAGGACTGATAGGAAATGAGTTGGTAGAGATAACAGTGCAAAGCAACATATAAACAGTGGCATAGGTTGGAGTTTATACTGAGGCCCTGCGATCTGAGGTGCTAAAAAGGCAGGGGAGCCACTGAGGACAAAGGGGTTAGCAGGAAAAATTCATTTTAAAAGTTCATTCCCTGCACTGTTGCTCTTCCCTGACACCTCCTGTCCACAGCACTGCTACCGGCTAACGCGTTTCGAAGGTAGCACCTTCTTCTTCAGAGCCTATGAAGAAGAAAGTGCTACCTTCGAAACGCGTTAGCCGGCAGCGATCTGCACGTCTTCCCCATAGGATTTGGAGACTGCCATCAGTGGATTGATCACCACCAACTTAAAAGATCGTTTTAGCATGATTTTCATCTACCTTTGTGAGTAGTAGTCTTTTGTTTACGTTTTAATAAACTTTTTAAGGATGCACTAGGCCGGTGCGCCCTCTCTCTTTTGTTTTTCGTTTGCTTGTTAGGATATCCCTATCCTTGAGGGCAGCAAAGCCGAAAGCTATCGTCCATCTTGAACTTTGAACTGTCGGGCCTACACATTTATGCGCAAGAGTGTTTGTTGTATTGGCCACAGCACTGCTTCCTGGTAATGTACTGACTAGGCTGACGGCTCTCCTGTTACCTTGGTTTAGAGCAGAGGTCTCCAAACTTTCTAAGCAAACTTTACTGTCCTTCAGGCTTTAGGAAGGCTGGACTGTGGCCATTGGAAGTAAAAAAATGCTGGGCATCAGTACCCCATCATTGGTGTCAGTGGGAGGAATAGTGCCCCATCGTTGGTGTCAGTGAGAGGAATAGTGCCCCATCGTTGGTGTCAGTGAGAGGAATAGTGCCCCATCGTTGGTGTCAGTGAGAGGAATAGTGCCCCATCCTTGGTGTCAGTGGGAGGAATAGTGCCCCATCCTTGGTGTCAGTGAGAGGAATAGTGCCCCATCATTGGTGTCAGTGAGAGGAATAGTGCCCCATCATTGGTGTCAGTTGGTGGAATAGTGTCCCAATGGCCAGATAAAGGCAAGCAAAGGGCCACACCAGGCCCCCGGGCTGCAGTTTGGAGACCACATACTTTATATTAAGATCAATGACAGTAGGGAGGTTTTCAAGGGGGCCCTTTAAAATTTGTTATGGGGCCCCATGGTCTGTAGGTACACCCCATGTAAAGCCCAGATAAAACCTTTTCTTTGTGAATAGCACAACCTCCAATAAAATATCTGCCATGCATAACAGAAAAACAATATCAAATCTTTATACTAATACAGATTTCAGAATAGTAAGCTGAATAAACATCTCTGTAGTTGTATGTGCTGCAAATGGAAGAGCGTCCCGCTGTGTGATCAGTTTACTGACTTGGCTGGGAATGTGTTCAGGATCTCTGGATCATGCGTAGTGCACATGGGGGACACTGAATTGTGAAATCTGCACAATGCTGACAATGAATCTGTACAGAACATTACATCATGACTCATCAAAGCTGTGAGTGATACAATGTTACAGAATGGCGACACAATGTTACAGAATGGTGACATAACATCAGTACATTTTTACAGTATATTTCATGGAAAGCTACAGAATGATCACATCTGTACCCCACACAGCATGGTAGATAAGGCCAATCTATATGCATTAGATGACAGTCATGGCAGAAGCTACAGTTTAAAATCAAGAACAGTGACATGGCTGGACATCTTAAAGTGTATTTACACCCAAGAAAAAAAATTACATTTTTTTTGTCACCCTAGACTAGAAAGACTCAAGAAGTCTTCTTTTGTCACTGTCACCAATCCTCCTTTAGGTGGCAGTATAAGCTGACAGTAGATGCATTTCTGTGTTCCTCAATGGACTTTAAAGCGGAGTTCCACCCAAAAGTGGAACTTCTGCTTATTTGCTTCCTCCCCCTCTCCGGTGCCACATTTGGCATCTTTAAGGGGGGAGGAGGAAACGGGGACCTGTTTTTGACACTTCCGGGAGCCCGCAGCGCCATCCCTCGGAAATTAAGCCCCTCTGCTTCTTCCGCCGCCGGGCCAATTAGGAAGCGCAGCACGCTTCACGCATGCGCAGTAAGGCCGGTTTCCCTTAGTGGAGATGGCGGTGGCAGCACCCAACAGCCAATCCAAAGATCGGTGGGGGTGCCAACATCGTGGGCTCCCTGGACAGGGAAGTATCTATATAGTAAAAGTCAGCAACTACAGTATTTGTAGCAATAAAAAAGAAAGAAGGACGGCGCCCTCTAAGTGCAGCATGTATATTAAAAACTATTTATTACAATAGATAAAAACACTCACATTTGAGTTGCTAAACACCAGCATATAAAGTAAGTTTCATCCGCGTGCTCTCGGGGGATGTGGGTGTCCCGGGCCAGTGGGGGGGTTCCTGGGATGTGAGTCCTGTGACCTGGGTCCTGGTAGCTGCTCCGGTGGTGCCGCGAGGGTCCTCAGATTCTCCGTTGAGCGCCGTGCTGACCTGTGTCTTCACTTTCGGATAGGCTGATGAAGGAGCATGCATGCTCCGAACGCGAAGCACCGCCCGCCTCACCCTGCTCCCGGAAGTGAAGACGCAGGTCAGCACGGCGCTCAACGGAGGATCCATGACCGACATCCTGGCCGCCCGGAGGCTCTGAGGACCCTCGCGGCACCACCGGAACAGCTACCAGGACCCAGGTCACAGGACTCACATCCCAGGAACCCCCCCACTGGCCCGGGACACCCACATCCCCCAAGAGCACGCGGATTAAACTTACTTTATATGAATAAATAGTTTTAACATACATGCTGCACTTAGAGGGCGCTGTCCTTCTTTCTTTTTTATTGTTCCAGAGCTTCTTCTAGCTTTTATAGACTGGCTGCCTTCCATTTATTCAGCATCATTTTATCCTTACATGGACTAATACCTGAACTTGTTGTGAAACATTAACCACCACCACCAAGTTCCCCCTCTCAGGAACCCCCCAACCCACCCCCTTCCCCCCCACCATGTTTAGTCCTATGTACTCGGCTACATCCATTGTGCGCCATATTAATCCCTTGATCGTTTACAGTATTTGTAGCTGCTGACTTTTTTTTTTTTCCCCCCAGGCTGGAACTCCTCTTTAAAGAGGAACTGCAGTCTGCTCACATAATTTGTAATAAAAACATCTTTGCCATTCTGAAGCCTCCCTCCAACCACTTTGCATATTATTTTATATATACTGTGATTCTGTACTTGCCAAACATGCAGAAATCTCCCTCCACTGAGTCTGGCTGCAGCCATTTTAACTGTGGGCAGCTGAAGCTGCTGCCTGTTCCACTTCCTGGATTTACACAGACACACAGAGGCACATCTCCAGCTCTGCAGCTTTCATTGGCCCTCTTATGACTTATCCCCCCTCCCTTCCTGGCAAACTCTCACGAGAGTGAGAGAGAGAGGTGTGCATGATGTCATAAGCGTAGGCTAATGACCAGACAAGAAACAGGAAGTGGGCTGTATAAGGGATTTACTGGCAGAAAAAAAAATGTTTTACTATCCAAAGTTAAAACAACAACAAGGGCAGAAGATTTAATAGATGGAAAGATGAAAAATGACTGAAGGTTCTGCTTTGAGGTGAATATAAAATCCTGTTTCTTCCTCATCCACTGAGGGACACAGGAAGTCCTCTACTGTCGGGTTATAATGCCGCCCACAGGAGAGTTGGTGACAGACAATAACCTCCTGTGTCTCTCAATGTATGAGAAATAAAATAAGATTTTTATACTCACTGTAAAATTCTTTTCTTGGAGCCCATTGAGGGACATAGGAAGCCATCTATTGCTGCCAATCCTCTTGTAGGCGGCATTATAATATGACAGCAGAAGACTTCCTATGTCCCTCAGTGGATGAGGAAGAAAAATATTTTTTACGATGAGTACAAAAAAATCTCCTTTTATTTCTTGTGCACTGAGGGAAACAGGAGGTCATCTACTGTCACCAACCCTCCTGTAGGCGGCAGTATAACCCAACAGCAGAGGACTTCCCTCAGTGGATGAGAAAGAAAACAAAATTTTCATACTTTTTGTAAAATCCTTTTCTTGGAGTCCATTGTCATATTATAATGCCACCTACAAGAGGATTGGCAACAATAGATGACTTCCTGTGTCCCTCAATGGGCTTCAAGAAAAGGATTTTAAAGTAAGTATAAATAAATCCTATTTTATTTCTCATCCATTGAGGGACACAGGAGGTCATTTTCTGTCACCAACTCTCCTGTAGGTGGCATTATAACCCGACAGCAGAGGACTTCCTGTGTCCCTCAGTGGATGAGAAATAAATCTGGATTTTTGTACTTACCTTAAAGTGAACCTTCAGTCATTTTTTCAAATTTCCATCTATTAGATCTTCTGCTCTTGTTGTTGTTTTAACTTTGGATAGTAAAACATTTTTTTTTCTGCCAGTAACTCCCTTATACAGCACACTTCCTGTTTCTTGTCTGGTCATTAGCCTAGGCCAGTGATGGCGAACCTTGGCACCCCAGATGTTTTGGAACTACATTTCCCATGATGCTCATGCACTCTGCAGTGTAGTTGAGCATCATGGGAAATGTAGTTCCAAAACATCTGGGGGGCCAAGGTACGCCATCACTGGTCTAGGCTTATCACATCATGCACAGCTCTCTCTCTCATGAGAGTTTGCTGGGAAGGGAGGGGGAATGAGTCATACGAGGGCCAATCAGAGCTGCAGAGCTGGAGGTGTGCCTCTGTGTGTCTGTGTAAATCCAGGAAGTGAACAGGCAGCAGCTTCAGCTGCCCACAGTTAAAATGGCTGCAGCCAGACTCAGTGGAGGGAGATTTCTGCAGCATATTTGGCAGGTACAGAATCACAGTATATATAAAAAAATATGCAAAGTGGTTGGAGGGAAGCTTCAGAACGGCAAAGATGTTTTTATTACAAATTATGTGAGCAGACTGCAGTTCCTCTAAAGCCAATTGAGGAACACAAAGTCATCTGCTGTCAGCTTATACTGCCACCTAAAGGAGGATCGGTGACAGTAGATGACTTGTGTTCCTCAATGGACTCCAAGAAATAGATAGATAGATAGATAGATAGATATAGATATAGATATAGATATAGATATAGATATATATATATAGATATATATAGATAGATATATATAGATATATCTATATTATATATGTATATATTATACAAATGACCTGTCCTTAGATGTGATGACTTTATTTTTTCAGGCTTTTTTCATTTTATTTTCACCTGGTGACCCTGACAGTAAAACACTTACTGTCCTAGGGTGACAACGCTGGCCCACTGTACTGTAGCTTGTCATTCTAGGACAACACTATAGAACACCCTCCCCCCCCCCTCCTTAATTCTGTAATACAGTGGGATGTGTTTTGTAGTTCACACAGGTGATTGGACAGAGCTGATAACCCTGCCCAAGATTTCAGTGCAGCTCAGTAAGTAATGAGCTCACCTGATTTCTGGCAGGATCAACAGATATTTTTGCACTTATTGAACAGATATAACTGGATTTGAATATTTAACAGACCAAAAGAGAACAAATAACAGACGTTCCTTGTTAGGATGTACATACACTTTAAGTCTGGTGATAAATCAGTAAACCTCTGTATTACAGTAAAGAAAATGTATGCATCAATATACCTTCATCAAGAATCGTGATGTGTCAGTAAATCTGTACATTACTATATACAACGCTGTGATATGTCAGTAAATCTGTACATTATTATATACAACGCTGTGATGTGTCAGTAAACCTGTACATTATTATATACAATGCTGTGATGTGTCAGCACATCAGACAATTTTTACAATGGTGACATATAGCAGTACATTGATATTAGGCTGGAAAGTGAAATCCGTCAGTAAATATGCATGTTATGAAGAAGAGATCTCATTTTGTTACTGATGATGCTAAATGGTGATTTAAGTCAGTAAAACTGGTTTATTCAATATGAGTTTTTTTTTTGTGTGTGTATATTACAAGGCAGAAAGATGATCTAAGTCAGGAGATGTCTGAATCGAATGCGGATTGGTAATGTAAAATACTATGTGTCAGCAAATTCATGTATATTCTTGTGTATATGAAATGATGAAAAATGTCAGAAAATCTTTATAAAAACTGCAGACTGGTGATATGTATCAGTAAATCCATAAAGAATATTATCACTAAGTATGTATATTATGGTGTAGGGTGAAGATTGTTAGCAAATCTATGTATGAAATAGTAAATAATGATGTGTTAGTGTTTAAATAAATAACATGAGATGTTGAAAGGAGACAATATATAAAAATGTTAAGTGTGTATAGGTGTCAGTAATTGTATATATCTCAGTATAGAAAAGTGCTATGTGTCAGTAAATGTACATATCGGGGCATAGGAATGATAGTGTCATTAAATGTACATAAGTTGCTAGGTGTCAGTAAATGTATATAGTTTAGTATTGGAAGGTGGTATGGATCAGTAACTGTAAATAGCTCAGTATAGGAAGGTGCTATGTGTATATATCACAATAAAAGGGTGCTATGTGTCAGTAAATATGCACATATCAGGAGGTGCTATGTGTCAGTAAATGCATAAAGCTCAGCATAGGAAGGTGCTATGTGTCAGTAAATGTATAAAGCTCAGTATTGAAAAAAGTGTCACTAATTGTCTATATCTCGGTATATAAAGGTGTTAGGTGTCAGTAAATCTGTAGAAAACCATTATTCAGTCTCTGTCTCCCACCTCTTTCAGGTTCAGCTCTGGATATGGCAGTGATGGGCTCAGCAGGGTCTTCCCAGCTCCTTGTCCTGTCTGTAGATCTCCGCTCTGACCGGTTGCCCTCCCTGCTGTCTGCTATTTATACCTCTGGAAGGGGCACGGAGGAGCAGAGCCTGGAAGATCCTGGCATCCTTCCCTGTGTGACGAAATGAAAGAAGAGGCTGTGAGCCAGATTCTCCTGAGCAGAGACTGAAGCAGCCCATCCAAGGCAGACCTGAGTGTGGGGGTAAGGAGAGCCATTCCCCCCACACTCAGCTGCAGCTATAGGTCAGGGAGAGAAGCAGGACACCTCCCCTAATGTCTGCTGCTCACCATAAGACAAACATTGCACTCTGCCAGAACTTTCCTCCTCTCCAAACACTCCAACTGTTCTAAAAGAAACCTTCCCTTACCCAGTAGAGTGTCAGCTCTTGGGAACAGTCTCCCTTTCGTACTGATGGCAATGGGAAAAACATTGCACTCTGCCAGAACTTCCCTCCTCTCCAAACATTATAACTGTTCTATAAGAAACCTTCCCTTCTCCAGTAGAGTGTCAGCTCTTGGGAACAGTTTCCCTTTCATACTGCTGGTCAGGGTACAAACACTGCACTCTGTCAGAACTTTCCTCCTTTCCAAACACTCAAACTTTTCTATAAGAAACCTTCCCCAGTAGATTGTCAGCTCTTGGGAACAGTCTCTCCCTTCATACTACTGGCCAGGGTACAAACACTGCACTCTGCCAGAACTTTCCACCTCTCCAAACACTCCAAATGTTCTAAAAGAAACCTTCCCTTACCCAGTAGAGTGTCAGCTCTTGGGAACAGTCTCCCCTTCATACTGATGGCCATGGGACAATCATTGCACTCTGCCAGAACTTCCCTCCTCTCCAAACACTCCAACTGTTCTATAGGAAACCTTCCCTTCTCCAGTAGAGTGTCAGCTCTTAGGGATAGTCTCCCCTTCATACTGCTGGTCAGGGTACAAACACTGCACTCTGTCAGAACTTTCCTCCTTTCCAAACACTCAAACTTTTCTATAAGAAACCTTACCCATTTGATTGTCAGCTCTTGGGAACAGTCTCCCCTTCATACTGCTGGCCAGGGTGCAAACACTGCACTCTGCCAGAACTTTCCACCTCTCCAAACACTCCAAATGTTCTAAAAGAAACCTTCCCCTACCCAATAGAGTGTCAGCTCTTGGGAACAGTCTCCCCTTCATACTGATGGCCATGGGACAAACACTGCACTCTGCCAGAACTTCCCTCCTCTCCAAACACTCCAACTGTTCTATAAGAAACCTTCCCTTCTCCAGTAGAGTGTCAGCTCTTGAGAATAGTCTCCCCTTCATACTGCTGGTCAGGGTGCAAACACTGCACTCTTCCAGAACTTTCTTCCTCTCCAAACACTCCAAATGTTCTATAAGAAACCTTCCCTTCCCCAGTAGTGTGTAAGCTCTTGAGAATAGGTCCTATTTATACAGCTGGCTGCTGTGGGACAATCGCAAACTGCTACAATTTTTCAGTTCAATTCTACGACAATTTGACAAAAACAAACAACATTTGTAGGTTCTAAAAAAAAAAAGGAAATCCATCAAAATAATTTTATATTTTTTAGTTTATATAAAAGAGTAGTTGGCATCCCCCACCATGTGTGCCCAGGCAGGTATGCAATGTTGGTTGTGTTGGCACTCTCTGCCATTGGATGTAATTTACAGCTCACTGGGTATTCAATTGAGGTCCAAAGGTGCACATATTGGGGTGATCTATTAGATTGTAAGCTTATCAGAGCAGGGCCCTCCTAACCCTCTTGTATTTTATTGTATTGTAACTGTACTGTCTCCCTTTTATACTGTAAAGCGCTGCGTAATCTGTTGGCGCTATATAACTCCTGTATAATAATAATAATCTGAGATGCAAGGTGCAGGAATTGAGACTGGCCTGAGGTCTGATGGTACCCCCACAGAAGTGGGGTAATCTGGGGTGTGAAGGTGCAAGAAATGGGGTGATCTCAGGTGCGAAGGTGTAGGAACTGGGGTGATGTGAGGTGCCTACATGCAAGTATCGGGGTGATCTGAGGTGTGAAGTGCAGGAATTGGGGTGATCTGTGGTGTGAAGGTGCAGAAATATAGGCTGATCTGAGGTCTATTGGTACAGGAACTGGGGTGATCTGAGGTGGGAAGGTGCAGGAAATGGGGTGATTTCAAGTGTAAAGGTGCAAGAACTGGGGTGATGTGAGGTGTGAAGTTGTAGGAATTAAGATGATCTGAGGTGTGAAGATGCAGGAATTTGAGTGGTCTAAGGTGTAAAGGTGCAGGAGTTGGGGTAATCTGAGGTCTGAAGGTGCACAAATTGGGGTGATCTGAGGTGTGAAGGTTCGGGAACTGGGGTGGTCTGAGATAGGGTGGTGCAGGAATGAGGGTGATCTAAGGTGTGAGGTGGAGGAATTAGGGTGGTGTGAGGTGGAGGAATTGGGGTGATCTGAGGTTTGAAGGTGGAGGAATTGGGGTGATCTGAGGTGTGAGGTGGAGGAACTGGGGTGATCTGAGTTGTGAGTGGAGGAATTGGGGTGATCTGAGGTGTGAGGTGAAGGAATTGGGGTGATTTGAGGTGTGAGGTGGAGGAACTGGGGTGATCTGAGGTGTGAGGTGGAGGAATTGGGGTGATCTGAGGTGTGAGGTGAAGTAATTGGGGTGATCTGAGGTGTGAGTTGAAGGAATTGGGGTGATCTGAGGTGTGAGGTGGAGGAATTGGGGTGATCTGAGGTGTGAGTTGAAGGAATTGGGGTGATCTGAGGTGTGAGGTGGAGGAATTGGGGTGATCTGAGGTGTGAGGTGGAGGAATTGGGGTGATTTGAGGTGTGAGGTGGAGGAATTGGGGTGATCTGAGGTGCACTGATACAGGAATTGGGATGATCAGAGATCTGATGGTTCAGGAATTGGGGGCGATCTAAGTGACAAAGTGTGGAAATTGGGGTGATCTGAGGTGTGAAGGTGCATGATTTGCGGTGATCTGAGGTGTGAGGTGGAGGAATTGGGGTGATCTGAGGTGTGAGGTGGAGGAATTGGGGTTATCTGAGGTGTGAAGGTGGAGGAATTGGGGTTATGTGAGGTGTGGAGGTGGAGGAATTGGGGTGATCTGAGGTGTGAAGGTGGAGGAATTGGGGTGATCTGAGGTGTGAGGTAGAGGAATTGGGGATATCTGAGGTGTGAGGTGAAGGAATTGGGGTTATCTGAGGTGTGAAGGTGGAGGAATTGGGGTTATGTGAGGTGTGGAGGTGGAGGAATTGGGGTGATCTGAGGTGTGAAGGTGGAGGAATTGGGGTGATCTGAGGTGTGAGGTAGAGGAATTGGGGTGATTTGAGGTGTGAGGTAGAGGAATTGGGGTGATCTGAGGTGTGAAGTAGAGGAATTGGGGTTATCTGAGGTGTGTGGTGAAGGAATTGGGGTGATCTGAGGTGTGAGGTGGAGGAATTGGGGTTATGTGAGGTGCAGGAATTGGGGTGATCTGAGGTGTGAGGTGGAGGAATTGGGGTTATCTGAGGTGTGAGGTGCAGGAATTGGGGTGATCTGAGGTGTGAGGTGCAGGAATTGGGGTGATCTGAGGTGTGAAGGTGGAGGAATTGGGGTGATCTGAGGTGTGAAGGTGGAGGAATTGGGGTGATCTGAGGTGTGAAGGTGGAGGAATTGGGGTGATCTGAGGTGTGAGGTAGAGGAATTGGGGTTATCTGAGGTGTGAGGTGAAGGAATTGGGGTTATCTGAGGTGTGAAGGTGGAGGAATTGGGGTTATGTGAGGTGTGGAGGTGGAGGAATTGGGGTGATCTGAGGTGTGAAGGTGGAGGAATTGGGGTGATCTGAGGTGTGAGGTAGAGGAATTGGGGTGATTTGAGGTGTGAGGTAGAGGAATTGGGGTGATCTGAGGTGTGAAGTAGAGGAATTGGGGTTATCTGAGGTGTGTGGTGAAGGAATTGGGGTGATCTGAGGTGTGAGGTGGAGGAATTGGGGTTATGTGAGGTGCAGGAATTGGGGTGATCTGAGGTGTGAGGTGCAGGAATTGGGGTGATTTGAGGTGTGAAGGTGGAGGAATTGGGGAGATCTGAGGTGTGAGGTGCAGGAATTGGGGTGATCTGAGGTGTGAAGGTGCAGGAATTGGGGTGATCTGAGGTGTGAGGTGCAGGAATTGGGGTGATCTGAGGTGTGAGGTGGAGGAATTGGGGTGATCTGAGGTGTGAGGTGGAGGAATTGGGGTTATCTGAGGTGTGAGGTGCAGGAATTGGGGTGATCTGAGGTGTGAGGTGCAGGAATTTGGGTGATTTGAGGTGTGAAGGTGGAGGAATTGGGGTGATCTGAGGTGTGAGGTGCAGGAATTGGGGTGATCTGAGGTGTGAAGGTGCAGGAATTGGGGTGATCTGAGGTGTGAGGTGCAGGAATTGGGGTGATCTGAGGTGTGAGGTGGAGGAATTGGGGTGATCTGAGGTGTGAGGTGGGGGAATTGGGGTGATCTGAGGTGTGAGGTGGAGGAATTGGGGTGATCTGAGGTGTGAGGTGGAGGAATTGGGGTGATCTGAGGTGTGAGGTGGGGGAATTGGGGTGATCTGAGGTGTGAAGATGCAGGAACTGACTGAGGAAATGATTCCTTCTGCCTGCAGCAGACTGATGACATCATCTCAGTCTAGGCAAAGCCACTGATTGGACCTTTTTAATGATATAAGGTGGAGCTTAATTGAAATATGATACTGTTTCTGTATATTGTGACATCAGGAATTTATTCATACAGACATGTGAAGATACAGACAGGTCCACTTTATATTCCACTCTGAAGTCTCAGGTTGTAACTACAGATCATTCCAGAAACGATCGCTCCAGCTTGACATACACAGCTGCCACTAGTAATAGAAGGATGACAAGCAATGCCGGGGCCTCGTCTATCCGCGCTGAGATCGCTATTTCATATTTGTGGACATACAGTATGTGCCGGGAATGAACATCAGATATTATCAGCCAAAGAGAAATAAAATGTCATAACATTCCGCCTCCCGAAATCTTCCATCTGACAAGTCTTCTATGTGCAGACCAAACTATTCGCCAATCCACCAATCTACATACAGAGGAGACCGAGGGGGTGGGGGTGGTGGTGGTTGGGGGGGGGGGGGGGGGGCGCTTTCAGCTTAGTTGTGTCTCCAAAGTGGACCTGTCAGTATCTTCACAAGGCTGAATAAATTCCTGACATGTCAGAATATACAGCAATAGTATCATTTTATTATTAAAAAGCTGTCTTTGAGTTCCAATCGGGGACTTTGCCTAGGCCGAGATGATGTCAGTCTGCTGCAGGCAGGAGGAAGCATTTCCTTAGTCCCCCCCACCAGTGATCAGACTGCAACATTGTAACAGGTCACAAGGTGAGAGGCTGTATCAGGGGTTGATCTGCCTCAGACATTTGTGAACGCAGCCAAGACCCTTACAGGTATCAGCAAATACATGACTGTGAGCCGGCATTTTAGTCCAGGAAGTAGATGGTGAACCTGGGTAATGCCTGAACAAAGATGGCACCGTCCTTCTGAAGAGAAAAGCAGATGAAGGCATTGACAGGGGGAGTACTGTGATCTCTGTGAGAGGTATTATATACCTGGAACGGTTACACTGATACATTACTGAGCATGTATGATCTTAACATGGAAATATAGATATGGTGACAGGTCCACTTTAATCTTTACATAGAATAGATCATTCACTTCTGTAGGTGGTGACTGCCTGAGAAAGTGCCCGACTCAGCACCCCCCACACATGAACATGCTAAAAGTAGAGCTGCACAATTCATTGTTAAGAATTGTTATTGCGATTTTTTTTTTTTTTTCCCCTCGCGATCTTAACAAAGCATTTTCCCGATTCTTTCTATGCAGACAATTCTCTGCTCAAGCCAACAGCTGTCAAAATAAAAACAAAAAAACAGGCAGTCTGCCAAGTATTCACAACATTCCTCAGCTGCTGAGCTAACTATAAACATTGTAACGTTTTTTCTTTAGATCAAAGGAATGAACTTCGGTCTGTAGATGAGGAAAGTTTAACCACTTAAAGAGTAAACCCTTTTCTGACACTTGTTGGTTTCAAGTTAAAATCATTATTTTTTTCTAGAAAATTACTTAGAAACCCCAAACATTATATATACATTTTTTTGTAGCAGAGACCCTAGAGAATAAAATGGCGATTGCTGCAATATTTTATGTCACACTGTATTTGCGCAGCGGTCTTTCTAATGCAATTTTTTTGGGGTGAAAAATACACTTTAATTAATTAAAATACAACTAAACAGCAAAGTTAGCCACATTTTGTTTGTATAATGTGAAAGATGATGTTACGCCGTGAGAGTCGTGATCTTTATTCTAAGCAAAAAAGCTGTGATTCTCAATTTGGCCAGAATTGTGCAGCTCTAGCTAAAAGCCTTCTGGGGGCACCCCTTCAAAGCAGTTCCAGTCCCCCTACCACCACAGCATTCTACTCCGACACCTGCAGGGGGCGCAAGAGGTACAGAATGGAAGGGCTCCAAACTGCTACGAGAATTCGGGGTACTTGCTGGACCTGATTTCCATCACTGGAGCCCCGGAACATCTCCAATCTAAGGCTAGGCTCACAGTTTGTGTGTGTGTCAGGAACAAGCTCAAAACGCGTGGCACGTTCGCAAACGTGTGGTGGTGCCATTCGTTTTTAATGGCACCTTCACGCATCTGCCGCAGCACCATGCGTTTCAGTGAGGCACAATTTTGCAAAAGGGTCGAGGAGTTCTTTTGCGCGTTTCTCATGAAGTGCAGTAACGTGCGGGAGACGGGAGCGCGCGGTCGCATCGCCATTGTGTAAAAGGAGCCTAGTGCCGATTCCCTCAGCCACACGTATAGTTATGAACCAAGCCTTAGGCCCCATTCACACCTGAGCTGAGCATCTTTGGTCATTTTTCGGGCAGTCTTTTGAGCATTTGTACTCGCATTTATGCATTCGCATCAGGCTTGAGGTTTTTTTTTTTTTTTTTTTTTTTGAGCCAATGGAGAGCCAGTTACTAGGCAAGAAAATGAGCAAAAAATGGGTTTTAAGCCCATTTTTCAAGCGTTTTCATTGCGGTCTATTGGGGCCAAAATGTGCAATTCGTTTAGTTCGGAATTCGTTTTTTAACTAATATCGACAAATTCATTAATTCTGAAATATCCAAATTACCGAAAACATGTTTAATTAATTTTTCCTGAATAATCGTAAATTTGAATATTCGTAAATTCGAATATTCGAAAATTGGAATATTCGTAACTTCGAAAATTCAGAAACCCGAAAATTCGAAAACCTGAAATAATAACTAACTATTAATAACTAACTAATAATAACTTAACTATTACTAACTATTAAATGATAGGTATTGGAATTTCCTTTAAAATCCGAAAGTTACGAATTATTCAAAATAACGAATGCCGTAGCTAAACGAATGAAACGTAACTAATTAATAATAATAAATAACAATAATAATAATAAAAACGTATTATTATTATTGTTATTATTATTGATTGTTAATTTGTTCCATTCCATTTGTTTAGATTCGTTATTTTGGATAATTCTTAACTTCGGATAAATTCGTATTGGTTACTTTCGCAAACAGCCAAATTTGAAAGGAAATTCCAATATGTATAATGTAATAGTTAGTTATTATTAGTTAGTCAGTTAGTTAGTTACTCTTTCTAATTTTTTTTCTTATTCTCGGATTTTTGAATTTAAGGTTTTACGAATTTACAAATTTTCGAATTTACAATTTTACGAATTTTAAAATTTTCGAATTTATGAATTGCGATCATAAAGAATGACCCGGAAAAAAAAAAAAAACCCAATGAAACTAAAAAGAAAACGAACAAATGTTTTGGCAGTACACATATCTATGTGCAACTCCGCCCAAAAGTAGGCTCACGTACATTTTGGAGCGAGGAGCTTCCACTGACACTGCGCTGAGCGTTGAAGCGTTCGTGGTGAAACTTCAAATCATTCAGGTGTGAATGGGAGAGCTATGGGGTGGCAATGAACATTGACAACAATCACTTGTTATGGGTCATCATTAGAGCCTCACGATTAATCGTTAAAAAAAATTGTGATCTCGATTCAACCCAAGTCACGATCTTAATCCGGCATTTCCACGATTTAGTGCAGAGCAGTTCTCTGCTCACAGCTGAGAGCTGTCAAAAAAAAAAAAAGGTAGCTGCCAAAGTTTATCACAACATTGCTCAGAGCTGAGATAAAAAGAAACATTGTATCTTTCGGTTCTATTAGATCAAAGGGATGAACTTCAGTCTAAAAATGAGGGCAGTTTGACCACTTAAAGCAGATGAGAAAAAAAACAAGATTTTTGTACTAACCTTAAAGCGGAGTTCCACACAAAAATGGAACTTCTGCTTTTCGGAACCCTCCCCCCCTCCGGTGTCACATTTGGCACCTTTCAGGGGGGAGGGGGGTGCAGATACCTGTCTAAGACAGGTATTTGCACCCACTTCCGGCATAGACTCCCATGGGAGTCTATGCCTCTTCCTGTCCCTCCGCGCTGTCTCCTGGGAAACACACAGCTCCCAGGAGAGAGCGGGGACCACTTACGATGCGCAGCGCGACTTGCGCATGCGCAGTAGGGAACCGGGAAGTGAAGCCGCAACGCTTCACTTCCCAATTCCCTCACCTAGGATGGCGGCGGTAGCTGCCGAGAACTGAGCGGGTTCTCGGCGTCGCCTGCCGACATCGCTGGACCCTGGGACAGGTAAGTGGCCATGTATTAAAAGTCAGCAGCTGCAGTATTTGTAGCTGCTGGCTTTTAATATTTTTTTTTTTGGCGGTGTGGGTGGACCCCCGCTTTAAAGTGGACCTTCAGTCATTTTTTTCAACTTTCCATCTATTAAATCTTCTGCCCTTGTTGCTGTTTTAACTTTATATAGTAAAACATTTTTTTTTCTGCCAGTAAATCCCTTATACAGTCCACTTCCTATTTCTTGTCTGGTCATTAGCCTAGGATTATGACATCATCCACAGCTCTCTCTCTCTCTCACTCTCTTGCCAGGAAGGGAGGGGGGAGGAGTCATAAGAGGGCCAATGAGAGCTGCAGAGCTGGAGGTGTGCTTCTGTGTGTCTGTGTAAATCCAGGAAGTGAACTTCAGCTGCCCACAGTTAAAATGGCTGCAGTAGACTCAGTGGAGGGAGATTTCTGCAGGATATTTGGCAAGTACAGAATCACAGTATATATAAAATGATATGCAAAGTGGTTGGAGGGAAGCTTCAGAATGGCGAAGATGTTTCTATTACAAATTATGTGAGCAGACTGCAGTTCCTCTTTAAAGAATAAACCTTTTTCCGACACTTGTTCTGTACAAGTTAAAATCAGTATTTTTTGCTAGAAAAGTACTTAGAACCCCCAAACATTATATATATATAATTTTAGCAGAGACCCTAGAGAAAGAATAAAATGGCGGTCGTTGCAATATTTTATGTCACGCTGCAGTGGTCTTTAAAAAGCATTTTACTCTTCAATTAATTAAAAAACAAACAAAACAGTAAAATTAGCCCAATTTTTTGTATAATGTGAAAGACGATGTTACGTCGCGAGAATTGCCATTTTTTCCCTTTAAATCGCATTTTGATCTTTTTTATTCCATCTCTGCTGATCTTCTGCAGCCTCTTTCAGCCACTTTGTGTTTACATGCAGCGCCGGCTGCTCTTCATTGCTCCGGATCGGCTTCCTGCTAGTGACAATGGAGGACTTTGCCTGTGCAAAATGTTGTCAGTGCAGCTGCTTGTATTTTCCACCGGGGGGAGCATGTGGCAGGGTGACAACACAGGCTCACAATTGGTAGGCAGGGACAGAATGTAGTCACCCTATAACAGGAAGTGTCTGAACAAGAACCCTCATGGCAGGATCAACAGGGAATATTTTAATGAAAGCTGCAGATTTTAAAAAGACCGAACAGAACTTTTGAAATGACATTAACATGTTGAAGCTTCTGTGAGGTTTTAGTGATCGGGATTATTCTGGCTGCATTATATTATACAAAACCGGAAGAGAATCTATTGACTGCTAGGTTTCCCAGACATTTTTTGGAAGTCAGGCTGCTTCCTGGCAAATAAAAGGTTAAAAAAAAAAAAGTAGTTCCCTTTAAATGGTAATGTGTGCAGTTACAGGGAGCGCCCAGCAGAGGGCAATCCATCATCTGATGCTTCCTATTGGGGCACCAACAGATGATACCGATTTGTAAACAAGATCGTTTCTGGAAATATTTAAATGCTGCCGCAGAAAAGGGCAGCCTGAAACTTCAGCAATCCTGATATGGAGATGAAAGGAAGTTTATTTGTGTTATCGCCAAATCTCCGGCTTGTTGTATTTACAAGGACACGACCTGAGCGCGTTCATCCGAAGCCTGTAAACAGCGGGGTGGGGGGGGCTCAGCGCCCCCGACTGGCTGTGCGGACGGACAGGAGCGCCTTTGCCTTCACCTGTTTTCCACTCAAATCTCCATTTTTATTTAAAGCTGAACTCCAGGCAGATATAAAAGACACAAATGTATGAAGCTCTGTAATCATGAATATACTGTATCAGTAAATGTGTATTTTTTAAATACAAATACAAGCAGTGTAAGTATCTGGTATCAGCCTATCGAGTGGAAGAAGCAGCAAAAGGAGCCAATCGCTTCGTGTGCTGACAAGAAGAATGCTGATAGGAGGAGAGAGCAGAGTGATAGAGATGAGTTCATCACTGTGCTGCTTCTCCTTTCACTGTCCAGTCACAGGCTGGGGGGGGCGGGTCCAGGGCAACCTCAACTAAGAGCAAGTGGGATGAATGATGCAGGCCAGCAGACTGAAGACATCTAGTGGTAGAAAAGAGAACTACGGAAGAAATTGTTTATCTTTTAATATTCATTTTTTATCTTTCCTTGAATTTGGCTGGAGCTTTGCTTTGAATAAATGTATATATATATATATGTATGTGTGTGTGTGTGTGTGTGTGTGTGTGTGTGTGTGTGTGTGTGTGTGTGTGTATATATATATATATATATATATATATATATATATATATGCGTAAATTGACGGCGCTATATAAGTACCTCAAATAAATATATATATATATATATACACGCACTGGCCACTTTATTAGGTACACCTTGGACGGACCCCCTTTTGCCTTCATTCTTTGTGGCATAGATTCGACAAGGTGTTGGAAACATTCCTCAGAAATTTTGCTTCATAGAGACATGATAGCATCACGCAGTCGCTGCAGATTTGTCGGTTGCACATCCATGATGCGAATTTCCCATTCCACCACATCCTAAAGGTGTTCTATTGGATGAGATCTGGTGAGTGTGGTGCTCTATTGGATGAGATCTGGTGAGTGTGGAGGCCATTGGAGTACAGGGACCTCATTGTCCAGTGGTGAGATGATTGGAGCTTTGTGACATGGTGCATTATCCTGCTGGAAGGAGCCATCAGAAGATGGGGACACTGTAGTCATAAAGGGATGGACATGGTCAGCAACAATACTCGGGTAGGTCGGGGTGTTTAATCGATGCTCAATTGGTGCTAAGGGACCAAAGTGTGCCAAGAAAATATCCCCCCCACCATTACACCCCCACCACCAGCCTGAACCGGTGATACAAGGCAGGATGGATCCATGCTTTCATTATTATTATTATTCAGGACTTTTATTGCGCCAACAGTTTGCAGGTGCTCAATGACCAACCAGAAGACTAGAGAATCCAGGGGAAATACGTTCATATTTAATAACGGCGATGTGCGTCTATTCTTAGTCAGGATATCCGGGGCGATGAAAATATCTCAGGATGAATCAAGGCACTAGGAGCGGTATTCCTCGGCGTTGTTGTGCGTCAGAAGAGGCGCGGGCCAATGTGTCTAGACTTGCGCGGCGCTCCCACATAGGGAGATGAACTCTCATGTTCTGCTCTGAGTCAGTGACCTTCCCGAATTCCCCGGGAGGTCAAAATTACGGAAAGGATCTTCCTCTGGCAACGATCGACTTCGTCAGGGCGGAGCTAAACGAAAAGCAGTGACAAGATCTAAAAAAAAAGATATGGATGGATTTTGTGTGTTCATCCTCACACCTGTACAGAACGCGGGCTGCGCATGCGGCCCCTGTGCAGTGGAAGGGAACGTTCACACCTCTGCATTGCCATTCAGGTCACAAAATACAGGGACTGTATCATTTTTCAGAGAAGCTCCACCTTTTAGAAAGCAGTCCTTGAGTGGCTTTGTCTAGGCAGAGATGATGATATCAGTCTGCTGCAGGCAGCAGGAAGCATTGCCTCAGTCTCCTCTCCTCCACTGATCAGACTGTACAGTGTAACTTTCACAAGGTGAGAGTCTGCAGCAGGGCTGATCTGGGTCAGACGTTTGTAAATACAACCAAGATCTGCACAGGCATTACATGATTGTGTTATCTCTGAGCTGGTATCTCGGTACAGGAAGTACATGGTGACCCTGGGTGATGCCTGAACAAAGATGGTTCCATCCTTCTGGAGAGAAAAGCAGAAAAGCAGGCATTGCCATGGGGAGTCCTGTGATCGCTGTCAGAGGTAATAAATACCTGGACGGGTCACACTGACATAACACTGAGCATGCTGCACCCAACATGAAATTCTGTCAAATGATAGGACTACTTTAACCACCTCATTACCGCGCCATAGCCGAAAGACGGCTACAGCGCGGCCAGAACTACGCCCCCCGTGTACCCCTGGGGTGGGCATCCGGTGCGCTCTATGATTGCTGTGTCCTTGGGATCGTGCTAAAGGGCAATCACAGTGGTCCTTGACCATGTGATCAGCTATGTCCAATCACAGCTAATCACATGTAAACAAACTTGATGGTTATCGGCATTCCTTTCCTCGCGTGCTGTCACGGCGTGAGGAGAGGAGAGCCGGAAACCGGCAAGTGTCACACGGGACATGTACACAGATAATCAGTGCCCTGATTATCAGTGCTGCCTATCAGTGCCCATTAGTGCCGCCTATCAGTGCATCCTCATTAGTGCCTCCTCATCAGTGCCCATCAGTGCAGTCTATCAGTGCCCATCAGTATTGCCTCATCAGTGCCCATCAGTGCAGCCCCATCAGTGCAGCCTATCAGTGCCACCTCATCAGTGTCCATCAGTGCAGCCTCATTAGTGTATCCTATCAGTGCCAATCAGTGTTGCCTCAGCAGCTCACATCAGTGCAGCCTCATCAGTACCCACTAGTTCTGCCTCATCAGTGCCACCTCATCAGTACCCACTAGTGGTGCCTCATAAGAGCAGCCTCATCAGTGCAACTTCATCAGTGCAGCCTATCAGTGCCACCTCATCAGTGCCCATCAGTACAGCCTCATCAGTGCCCATCAGTGGTGCCTCATCAGCGCACATCAGAGCAGCCTCATCAGTACCCACCAGTTCTGCCTCATCAGTGCCGCCTCATCAGTACCCACTAGTGGTGCCTCATAAGAGCAGCCTCATCAGTGCAACTTCATCAGTGCAGCCTATCAGTGCCACCTCATCAGTGACCATCGGTGCAGCCTCATTACTGTATCCTATCAGTGCTGCCTATCAGTGCCAATCAGTATTGCCTCAGGAGTGCTCATCAGTGCAGCCTCATCAGTGCCGCCTCATCAGTGCAACTTCATCAGTGCAGCCTATCAGTGTCCATTAGTAAAGGAGAAAAATTACCTATTTGCAACATTTTATAACAGAAACTAAGAAAAACTTATTTTTTTCAGGATTTTTTTGTTTGTTTAGCTAAAAATAAAAACCCCAGTGGTGATTAAATACCACCAAAAGAAATCTCTATCTGTCTCAAAAAATTATAAAAATGTCATTTGTGTACAGTGTAGTATGACCGCGCAATTGTCATTCAAAGTGTGACAGCGCTGAACGCTGAAAATTGGCCTGTGCAGGAAGGGGGTGAAAGTGCCCGGAATTGAAATGGTTAACACATCTGTCTGGAGGAAGGTATGGATCATTTTAATGCTCACTGCTGCATCTTACATAGAAGGTTACAAAATGCTGTGACAGGAAGGTGTATTCCCATCAATTAGCACTGTGAAAGGCCTGCTGAATCTGTCTGAAAAGTTATTTTCAGCACAGCTGTCCCCCGGAGACCATTAGCAGGGCACTGACCGGCTGTACTCATTCCCCCGAGGAAATCTATTGAAGGTTGGAATGTTCTCTACCAGAATGATAGGGAATCCTATGACGGAGGTCTGGTCAGTGAGCGCCCAACAACGCTGAATACATCAGCAGCCAGTGAGCGTCGTGACCTCACCCCACCGAGTCTGAGCTCATCTTATGATCAATCCTCATATCTCTGGGGATGACCCGTTCACAGCACAACTCTGAGAATAACAATTCCCAGACCTCTGACAAGCCAGATACTGCAGGAATGCTTCCATGAATCTCATCTTAAAGGTGAACTCCAATTAAAACACACAATTCAGCAATGCGTATGCTATCTGATAGTGGAGGAGGAATTTGTATATAAGGTGACAGTGTGTGTCTTGTCAGATAGTGGAGGAGGAAGCAGTGCTGGATCAGTAATCTGTATATAAGGTGACAGTGTGTGTCTTGTCAGATAGTGGAGGAGGAAGTGGTGCTGGATCAGTAATCTGTATATAAGGTGACAGTGTGTGTCTTGTCAGATAGTGGAGGAAGAAGCAGTGCTGGATTAGTAATCTGTATATAAGGTGACAGTGTGTGTCTTGTCAGATAGTGGAGGAGGAAGCAGTGCTGGATCAGTAATCTGTATATAAGGTGACAGTGTGTGTCTTGTCAGATGGTGGAGGAGGAAGCAGCGCTGGATCAGTAATCTGTATATAAGGTGACAGTGTGTGTCTTGTCAGATAGAGGAGGAGGAAGCAGTGCTGGATTAGTAATCTGTATATAAGGGGACAGTGTGTGTCTTGTCAGATAGTGGAGGAGGAAGCAGTGCTGGATCAGTAATCTGTATATAAGGTGACAGTGTGTGTCTTGTCAGATGGTGGAGGAGGAAGCAGCGCTGGATCAGTAATCTGTATATAAGGTGACAGTGTGTGTCTTGTCAGATAGTGGAGGAGGAAGCAGTGCTGGATCAGTATTCTGTATATAAGGTGACAGTGTGTGTCTTGTCAGATGGTGGAGGAGGAAGCAGCGCTGGATCAGTAATCTGTATATAAGGTGACAGTGTGTGTCTTGTCAGATAGAGGAGGAGGAAGCAGTGCTGGATCAGTAATCTGTATATAAGGGGACAGTGTGTGTCTTGTCAGATAGAGGAGGAGGAAGCAGTGCTGGATCAGTAATCTGTATATAAGGTGACAGTGTGTGTCTTGTCAGATAGTGGAGGAGGAAGCAGTGCTGGATCAGTAAGAAAATAGTATATACTTTTTGGAAGAAGTATAAAGTTGCATTTGATGTTTGGAAATATTGGAATAAAATATTCTCAGACTGATAAATCACATGTGACCGGCGGAGACCCTCCACAGTCCAGAATCCCCGGCTCCGCCCTGACCTGAAGGTGACCGGTACCCGGACAGGAACAAAGGGGCGAGGACTCGGCTGAGATCGGCAGAAATGTTTGCGGTTGGGATGAAAGGCGGAATGTAATCGCAGTTATTTCAGTTATGTCCCAAACAATGGCGCCGGTCTGTGCCGCGTCCGCCCACCATGAAATAAATCTTTTATTCAGACGACAATACAAGGAAGAGGCCACATGGAGTCTAATGATAGTCATTATCGGGGAGACGCTCTCTGGGCTTAATTGCTAGCAGGTATGATACCGGCGAGGGGGGCGGGGCCTCCGAAACAATTCCTCTCTGTACAGGACAATGTGGTGTGCGGACACATTCCAGAAATGACGGAGGAAAAGTATCGTCTTAATGGGATTTCTTCTTATCGGTGTTTAGAAACTTTGTAACCCTCCGAGAATCAGAGAATTCCAACTACTGATTGCTGACGTTGGATCTGCTTATATTTTCAGAATTCATCGTCCTCAGGAGCCCTTCAAAAGTGATTACATCCTTTAAAAACATCGAAGTGTATGTCCTAATTATTATTATTATACAGGATTTATATAGCGCCAACAGTTTGCGCAGCGCTTTACAACATGAGGGCAGACAATACAATTATATATGAACAAAATGCAGCGCATGTGCAAAAATAAGAATTCATAAAGTTGTGAGTAGGTGCTAGAAAAGTATTAACAAGCCAAGGGTGAATAGAACATAATGTCCATAAATGGATGTGAATGTCCCACTGCACAGGAAATGGGGGTACTCCAAGGGATGGTGGTAGTCCGATAATTGTCAGAAGTCACCTTGCATCGTAAACCGACCTCTCAGCAGGACGAGCCAATAAGCAGAAATAAAAGAGACTCTTACCAGATCCCGTGGATTCCCATGTCAGCGACAGGGAATCGCATGCGCAGTGTGTCACCAAAGACGTGGAATGAAAGGTCTGGACGTTCAGATCCTCTAGGTTGCGGTCTGCGTAGATCTCCAGGAACAACCAGACGGGTCCTCACAGGGGACGGCCGAGGCATGGATCAGGAAGGTCCAAACGACGCTTGTGGAGCAGTTGGAGGTACTTGATCTCATAAAGTGGATGTAAAGACAAAAAGGATGTGCCTCCACATAGTGCAGGTAAAAGGGTGTTTTTACTGATAAAACAACCATATACAAATAAAAGCGTGATCACGATGAATAAAAACAAATGGGTAACATGGCATTGCCCTTGTTGAAGACCCCTAGGTCGAAACGCGTCGGACCCATACACCACTCTCCATGTTACCCATTTGTTTTTATTCATCGTGATCACGCTTTTATTTGTATATGGTTGTTTTATCAGTAAAAACACCCTTTTACCTGCACTATGTGGAGGCACATCCTTTTTGTCTTTACATCCACTTTATGAGATCAAGTACCTCCAACTGCTCCACACGCGTCGTTTGGACCTTCCTGATCCATGCCTCGGCCGTCCCCTGTGAGGACCCGTCTGGTTGTTCCTGGAGATCTACACAGACCGCAACCTAGAGGATCTGATGTCAGTAGACTCCCCGCCCACCTCTACACCCCCCTTGTCAATATGCATTTTCTCCTGTGTATTTCTTACACTGAACTTCTGCTATGATCACCAACATCCAGTCAAAACCCAGAAAAGTCACCACATGACTTCAGCGTGTCCAATCATGCTGAGGTGTGGAGCAGCCAATCCTGGGAGAGCTGGAGAAGAAAGGAGGAGGGGATCTGAAGTACACAGAACGTCTCTCTCAGGCTGGTGCATGAGATATGTAAATCACCTGTCACTCACAGCAAGGGGGAAGAACTGACTCCTATTTCTCTGTGTGTCAGTTTTTATCTCACTGAAAAAAGATAAGAGGACTGCTCAGAGCTGGATTAACTCTTCCTGACAAGACTGGGCACAGATGACATGAAATCCTATACTGTACAAGGTGTAAGCCTTAATTCATTTTTTTTTTTTTTTTTTTTTGGGGTTTACATCCACTTCTTCTAAATGTATGGAGAGGACTAAGAGGATATAACCATGCCAGTGGTCCGGCAGAAAACATATAGCACAGTGATGAAGGTATGTGGTCCAGGCATTGAGCAAAGGAAGGATTGGGTCAGGAACAAATAAATCCATCTGTTTATTTTTTCCATCAGCAATCAACAGAAATAAAATTAAGATTCCATAATATGTACAACTGACACAAGCAAAGGATTGCAGGAGAGTCCTACTACCTACCTGCCAGGTATAGGTTGTCTCTTGTGTCTGCACTATCCCTAGATTAAAAGCCCTTTGGCAGCCAGGTAGGTGCCATGCAAGTTTCACCCAAATAGTGTAGCTTTCCTTCTACCCTGGGTACCCCATGCTATATCATCTAGTCAGCTACTGTATAAACATTAACCCTGATGGCGATACTGCCGGTATTATCATACCCGCAGCAGTGCGGCCGCTTTATGGGGGTGCCAGACCGGTTTGCCTCCCGACCCAGTCCGCCCCATAAGACTGGTGCTACACTAAAAGTGTAGCACTAGCCGAGGGTACTCTTTTTGTGCTGCCCCCTTGCAAAGTGCCGCCCTAGGCCTGGGCGTTGTTGGCCTAGGCCAAGATACAGCGTTGTGTTTAGGGTCGTTGTCCCACTGGAAGGTGAACCTCCTCCCTGGTCTCAAATTATTTGCAGACTCTAACAGGTTTTCTTCTAATCACTCTACTCTGTAAGCCATGCTGCATGTTACTTACTCCGGCTCACTGTATTCTGTAAAGTGTGCTGTACATTACATACTTCTAATCTCTGTACTACATATGCTCTGTGGTACATTACATACTCCCGATTTCTGTACTCTGTAAGCCCCTCTGTCCCTCTTTCCTCCTCATTTGTCCCTCATTTTAGTCTGATCTATATAGTTGTATATAAAATGCACTTTTTATCTTTCAAAAAGTGTTTCCCAGAGCTAAACCTTTCATCCAAATTCTAAATTGCTGCATTTGTAAATTTTAAAAGCCAATATAAAGGAATAGTAGTGGTAAAAAAAAAAGTATTTTTTAGATTTAATTAAACTTTTTTTTTTGGTTAATTCTCCTTTAAGGGGGTGTGGCAGGAGGCATGTCCAATGCCTACATACATTTGCTAGTACGTGTCCCTCATTCCCATCTCAAAATGTTGGGAGGTATGTATACAGCTTATCACTGTACTCTGTAAGCTGTGTGGTACATTACATACTCCTGTCTATTGTACCCAGTAAACTGTGCTGTACGTTATATACTCCTCCTGAGCACCGTCTCTGGTGGCACACTGGAGAGACGGACCGCTGCTCTGCCGGCCCCCAGCAGTCTGACACTCCCCCTGATGCCCTCTTTGATGTCTGAAGCTCTGTGCAAGGGGAGTGTCCGGCTGGAGGGCCCAGACTGCTGTGCTTTGCATCGGAGCAGCGGTCTGTCTCTTCATTGTGCCGCCGGCACAGAGGGGGAGTTGAGAACTCAGGAGCTCATTCCATTTGATACATCCACCATAGACTGAAATTATTATTCCAGGGAGCCTTTAAAATGCATGTTCTAGCGGATGCACACACGGTTTTGCAGGGTGTCAGGGATTACCACCATCTCACACCATGCAGGTTACAGGCCATGGGAAGTGCACGGGCCTCCGCTGGGAGACGATGGATCTCATTTGGGATTTTAAAAGATCTGAACATGAAAGAACAAGCTGTAGAAATAATCATAAATCATATTAAGGAGCAAATTGTTCCACTTTGAAGATGAGTGGAGAGGTCTTGGGAAGATGTAGTCAGCTTCTAGGAGGTCAGCAGGATTAGGATGGAAAATAGCCGAGTCAAAGAAACCCGGTTCCACTGAAAACCGCTGAGGACGGCAATGCCGGAGAACGCTTCCTGAACACAGACTGACACCTGCAGCGGTAGTGGTGCCTCAGTTGGCGGATTTACAGTAAATGACCCCTAGTGTTTCTGGGATTAAATAAAAATAAAATATCTTCTTGAAAAATAAAAATAAGATGGAAGATGGATGGAGACAAATACAGGGAAATCTTAGAAGAAAACCTGTAATGCCGTGTACAATCGGGCAGACTTTTCGGCATCAAAGGTCGGACGGTCTTTTTGACGGACTTTCGATGGACTTTTGACAGACTTCCGACGGACTTTTGAACGAACGGACTTGCCTACACACAATCACACCAAAGTCCGACTGATTCATATGTGATGACGTACGACCGAACTAAAATAAGGAAGTCGATAGCCAGTAGCCAATAGCTGCCCTAGCGTCGGTTTTCGTCCGTCGGACTAGCATACAGACGAGCAGATTTTTCGACCGGACTCGAATCCATCGGAACCATGTTTTAAATCTAAAGTCTGTCTGATTTTCGACCGGAAACGTCAGCTGAAGGTCCGATGAAGCCCAAACACAGTCGGATTGTCCAACAGATTCGTTCCGTCGGACCAGTCTGATCGAAAAGTCCGCCCGTGTGTACACGGCATTAGAGTCTGTAAAAGACTTGAGACTGGGGCTGAGGTTCACCTTCCAGCAGGACAACGACCCTAAACATACAGCCAGAGCTACAATGGAATGGTTTAGATCACGGGTCTCAAACTGGCGGCCCTCCAGCTGTTGTGAAACTACAAGTCCCATAAAGCATTGCAAGGCTGACAGTTACAAGCATGACTCCCACAGGCAGAGGCATGATGGGGCTTGTAGTTCCTGCAACAGCTGGAGGGCCACCAGTTTGAGACCCCTGTTTTAGATCAAAGCATATTCATGTGTTAGAATGGCCCAAAGTCCAGACCTAAATCTAATTGAGAATCTGTGGCAAGATTGCAGTTCACAGACGCTCTCCATCCAAATCTGACAGAGCTTGGGGTAGTAATTTCAAGGGGTATGAATACTTTTTCAAGGCACTGTATTAACAGTAATGCAGACTTCAGGGGTCAGTACTATGTAACACAGCATTCAGGGGTCAGTACTAGTAACACGGAGTTCAGGGGTCAGTAGTATGTAACACATACTGAAGGAGCTAGGAGTAAGTAATATAGACTGCAGGAGTAAATAACGCAGAATGCAGGGTGTCAGTAGTATTAGCACAGAGTACAGGGGTCAGTAGTATGTAACAGTGCAGAGGTCAGTAATATTTAAAGCATAGAGCAGGGGTCAGGAGTAAGCAATACAGTATGCAGAAACCAGGAGTGAATAATGCAGAATGAGGGGTGTGTAATATGTAAGACAGAATTTTGGGGTCAGTGCTATGCAACACAGAGTTCAAAGGTCAGTAGCATGTAACACAGGGGTCAGGGGTAAGTAATACATGGTGCAGAAGCCAGGAGTAATTCATGCAGAATGCAGGCAGTCTGTACTACGCAAGACAGAATTCAGGGGACAGTTCTATGTAACACAGAGTTCAGGGGTCAGTAGTATATAATGCATAGTGCAGGGGTCACGAGCATGTAACGCATAGTGCAGGGTCAGGAGTGACGCAGAGATCAGGGTCTATAGTATGTAACACAGAGTAAAGAGGTCAGGAGTAAGTAATGTAGAGTGCAGATGTCAGTAGTAAATAATGCAGGAAGCAGGGGATTAGCAGTATGTAATGCACAGTGCAGGGGTTAGAAGTAAGTAACTCAAAGATCAAAGGTCTGTAGTGAGTAATGCAAAGTTCAAGATTAAGTAACACTGTGTACAGAGGTCAGTAGTAACAGAGGGCTCAAAATTCAGTAGTATGTAATGCACAGTGCAGGGGTCAGTAGTATGTAATGCACAGTGCAGGGGGTCAGTAGTATTTAATGCACAGTGCAGGGGTCAGTAGTATATAATGCACAGTGCAGGGGTCAGTAGTATTTAATGCACAGTGCAGGGGTCAGTAGTATTTAATGCACAGTGCAGGGGTCAGTAGTATGTAATGCACAGTGCAGGGGGTCAGTAGTATTTAATGCACAGTGCAGGGGTCAGTAGTATGTAATGCACAGTGCAGGGGATCAGTAGTATGTAATGCACAGTGCAGGGGTCAGTAGTATGTAATGCACAGTGCAGGGGTCAGTAGTATATAATGCACAGTGCAGGGGTCAGTAGTATTTAATGCACAGTGCAGGGGTCAGTAGTATATAATGCACAGTGCAGGGGTCAGTAGTATGTAATGCACAGTGCAGGGGTCAGTAGTATATAATGCACAGTGCAGGGGTCAGTAGTATGTAATGCACAGTTCAGGGGTCAGTAGTATGTAATGCACAGTGCAGGGGTCAGTAGTATATAATGCACAGTGCAGACGTCAGTTATTCTAAATTTGCAGCCTTTGCTAAAATAATTTCTGGGGATCCTGCCACAAAGGATGTCATTGTTCAGGCACTTCCTGTCATAGGGTGACAATGCTCTGTCCCTGACTCTCAATTGTGCTCCGGTGTTGTCACCTTGTCACGCGGGCCTCCGATGGAATCTACTGTACAAGTGACCATTTCAAAACCCATTATGCAGGAAACTCTCCCTGGGAGAGGGGAATGTCATGCAGCCATCTCCAGAGTGCAGGCAGAAAGAAAGTGGTTGCAAACAGGCTGCAGGAGGTTACAGGATGCAACAAAGAATGAAAAAAAAGGTGAAAATAAGGATTTTATTTAAAAAACAAAAAAATGTTTATTATACATATTGCACAGAGCAAACAAAATGCCATTTAATAATGGTTCACATCTACATTCCCCATTTTCAATATTTCTTTTTTTTTTTTAATGAGCAAACTCAAAATGTCATTATAGGCATTGCAAATCAGGCAGGACACTAAAGCATGATATACTTCACTTTCCAGCCCCAAGAATACATTACTATAAAAACCATTAACATTTATCAGTAACAGAATAGATGCTTCACATTTAGGAGGATGGAAGTTGCCTCGGACGGGCACTTTGGCTTTACCATCTTCTTCAAACCAAGGACCACTGGGCACGGTAAAGGCTTAAATAGCTGCCTATTTTTTTGATAATTGTGTTCTTCTGGTGACTGCACATTTTGAAATACTTTTTTTTTTTTTTATCAAGTTTTATAACAATGCAGAACTTTGTTTTACTTTTTATTTTGGCAAATGCTTTGTGAGTTTTATTGGTCAGGGTGTGAGGTGACGGTGTGATCTTCACTCATTTAACAGCTCCTGTGTTTTTACTCCATTTCCAATATTTCATGCCGTCAGCCCTCCCTCTTTTCAGCAGCTCCATGGACATCTGCAGTTCCTCTCATTAGTTTGCTATAATCAGCTGCAGCAATGGCCAAGAAAGCCGAAGATTGCTCCAAAACATTGACAGATTCAAAGATCAGAGGGCCCAGCCAACAATAAACAGGCGCGTCTATCGGGCACGGGGTGTTACACAACAACCATCCGCGCGACAACCTGGCCACGTTGTGCGGTTATGTTCCTTATTAGCACAGATCACATCCACTGGAGCCGCTCCCGACCAACCACAAGAAAGTTACAAAATTGCAACATTTGTACCAGAAGACGAGTCAGCTCTGCAGCCAAGTTCAAAAACTTCATCCACGATGAAAATAAAAAAACAAACCTATAAAAGAACCTGAACAATTGTTCTGGAATCCAAACGGGACACAATGTACAGGAAAGGATTGATAGCAAAGAGAGGTTTCCCCATGTGTAGAAATCAGGGGTCCTCTCCTGCATCAGACAAAGAGAAATATGTACTGCCTATCCATTCACTAGAGACCACTGACATCTCTGAGAATGCAGCCTATCCATTCACTGGAGACCAGTGACATCACTGAGAATACAGCCTATCCATTTACTAGAGACTGGTGACATCACAGAGAACGCAGCCTATCCATTCACTAGAGACCGGTGACATCACTGAAAATGCAGCCTATCCATTCACTAGAGACTGGTGACATCACTGAGAATGCAGCCTATCCGTTCACTAGAGACTGGTGACATCACTGAGAATGCAGCCTATCTATTCAATAGAGACCAGTGACATCACTGAGTATACAGCCTATCCATTCAATAGAGACCAGTGACATCACTGAGAATGCAATAGGGAGGGTAGAATGGAGTGCTGGCAGGAGCAACTGGTTTAATAAAATAAATAAATATATAGTAGTGATAACTATAATAGGGATGGTGAGAGTCCAGTCCAGTTTGAGGGGGGTTTGATAAAGGAGCACGCATGCTCCGAACGCGAGCGCTCAAGCCACACCCACCACTTCCTCCAGCGTCTGACGAACTCCTGCTGACGTGCCTGTGTGTGAACCATCAGCCTCGGGGCTGTGGACGCCACTGCAGCGGCCGGGGATTTCCTTCACCATCACTGCTGCCCAGCCAGAGACACAGAGGGAGCATCCAGCACAGCTGAGCGGAAATAATTTTTGATCCAAATTCCTGTTTAACACTGCTACAATGTGAGTTTGCTTTTTTTTTTAAAGCATATTAAAGCTTTTTAACCTATTTATTACTCTTAGAGCGGCGCTGCTCTTTCTCCCTTAATCACTGAGAATGCAGCCTGTCCATTCACTAGAGACCGGAGACATCATCCTTACAGCCAAGAAAAGGTCTCTAACCCCAGCCCAGGAGAGCTGCCAGGGTATGCTGGAACTTGCAGTAGCTGAATAGCTGGAGGATGTCTAGGCATTATAACTGGCACACAGTGGGTGGGAAGGTTGGCGGTGTCAGAGGCGTCACTGGCACCAGACTGACGTCAAAGGTTTTAGTCTTAGAAACAGGGTTGAAATTGGGGCGACAAGGAGAACCGCGAGCAATCCGTGCCAAAACCATGACTCCACACTTTGTGAAAGTTACAGTAAGTGGAATTAATTCTACATTTCCTTAAAGAGTCCCTGGCACCTCTCAGCACTGCGGTCAGTGTATGTCAGCAAGAACTTATACCTATAAAAAATAGAGTGAGTGGGTCTTCTGGAACACCCCTTTTTATCACCCGAAGCGGCATCCAGTAATAGTTATTAAATAACCTGAAAAACATTGACTATCGGCAAAACTTTTTTTTTCTTTGGTTTTCAAAAAAAGGAGGAGTTAGAACCTGACCCATTTGTATTACTCTGGCTGAGATTCAGACAGGATTCCTTGTCAAATTAGTTTTTTTGAATTTTAACAATTAGCATACATAAGTACATATGGTGGCAGCAAAAGAAAAGATCACATGCATGGTAATAATATTGAGTTGTAGTTCCAACATAAACTAAAATTAGTTTAAGTAAAACAATTTTAGCATGGATCTAACTACTCAAAATATTATGTCATACATTGTATAAGAGGGAATAAAACCAACTTACACCAGGTTAATATAAAAGATGACCTCGGATAATAAAAAAAGGTCTTAATTATTATCAAGAGTATAGTTTTTAAATAAAAAAAGAAATAATTTATTATAGAATCTAAAATCTTATAATACATATTAGAGCTATGTACAATGGGTATAATGGTAACCAAGGAAATAAAAGTTCTGCTACCAGAACTATATAAAGAGTAAATTGAAAGAGGAGAGAGAGAGAGAGAATAGGGGGAAAAGTAGAAGAGAGAAAGAAAAAGTAATTTTAGGTGGGAGAAAAAATAGGGAAGAAAGAAATGAGAGGTAGTAGGGGTCCCCGGGGTAGTACATGGTAATAAACACATACTATGAATGCAGAGAATGGAAGTATATAAATCGAGATTACCAAGGTCTTACAAGGGAAGCATCAAAATTGGAAGGCAAAAAGTGAGTCACCCAGGGATTCCATGTATTCTTAAAGTTGGATATTTTATCTTGAGTTATAGCCTCTGTTTTGGCATGGATCATTGCTTGATTGACTCTATTTTTAGTTTCAGCAATTAAGGACGGGGATTTCAAAGCTTTGGCAATTGTTTGTTTCGTGGCTGTAGTGATCTGTAATAGGAGTTTGAATTGGCGGTAGGAGAGAGTGGCCGATTTTAAGTTTAAAAGTGCTATTGTAGGATCATGATTGATAGGGATTTCAAACAGTGTTGAAATCATAAGAAATACATCTTTCCAGAATTTTTTTGCTACCTGGCAATCCCACCAAGTATGGAGATGTGATCCAAGATCACCACAGCCACGAAAACAAGTTGGGGAATAATTTTGGAGAATATTTTGCAATTCTCACAGGGACCAAATACCACCGCGTGTGAGTACTTTGTAATTTGTCTCGAAGGCAGCTATATTTTGTGAGAATGACTTAGTTGTGATCCAAATCTTATCACAATCGGCGGCTTCCAATGAAAACCCAAGTTCCATCTCCCACTTAGCCACATATGATGGCGGGTCTGAGTTGGGTTTAGTAATAAGGTGAGTGTAAAGAGTTGAAATAATTCCCTTAGTGTGTGGGTCACGTTTACATATATTTTCAAAGCACGTTCATTTATCTAAATGAATTCTTCCTTGTATATAGGGCATACTTTTTTTAATCTGAAGATATCGAAAGAGCTCCGAATTAGGAAGTTTGTGACTTTCACATAAGTCAGGGGAAGTTTTGAATGAAGTAGAGGATGCTAGTTCACAGACTTGAGTTAGATTAGTGGATGTCCATGCTTTAAAAGATTTAGGGGAAGACCAAGCAGGATAGAAAAGTGGATTTTTAAGAAATGATAAAAGAGGTATATGGGGAGATTGTAGTCCATTTACTAATTTAAAGGGGTTGTAAAGGTATACATTTTTTCACCTTAATGCATTCTATGCATTAAGGTGAAAAAACTTTTGAAAATACCGCCGCCACCAGCCCCCCCCGTTTTACTTACCTGACACCTCGAAACTCGGCCGCTCGCTCCCGACCTCCATTCAGCCGATCAGCCTGGTCGCTGATTGGCTATAGTGGATGGATTGAAAGCAGCGCAGCCATTGGCTCGCGCTGCTGTCAATCACAGCCAATGACGCGGCGCGCCGGGGGCGGGGCCGAGTGATACAGCGAGCGGCTATAGCCGCCGGCTGTATCACGGGAGCGCGCCCGCAATAACTAACCACCATGCGAGAGAGCTCGCATTAAGGTGGTTAGTTATTGCGGGGAGGAGCTGAGACAGCCGCCGAGGGACCCCAGAAGAGCAGGTTCAGGGCCACTCTGTGCAGAACGAGCTGCACAGTGAAGGTAATTATAACATGTTTGTTATTTAAAAAAAAAAAAAAAATTTACCTTTACAACCCCTTTAAATTTATCCCAAATGGCTATGTGTGTATGTTTAGTTATAAGATTAATGAGTTTTCTACGGTCGGAGGAATTAGACCATATGAGGTTGTTTATTGAAAGTGGGTCGCAATCTATTGATTCCAGCACAACCCAAAGCGGAATTTCACATTTTGCGTGATATTTAGGGATATTGGCAAATTGAGCTGTATGGTAATAGGTGGTAGAATTAGGAAACCCTAGTCCCCCTTTGAGCTTTGGAAGGTAAAGAGTGCGTTTGGGCAGACTTTCAAGGAGCCCCAAACAAAAGTTAATGCCTTACGTTGTAGTATTCTGAGGAAGTATGCTGGAACAGGGATAGGTAAAACTCGAAAAAGATAAAGAATTTTGGGCAGTATAGCCACCTTTATTACGTTAATTTTACCTATCCAAGATAATGGTAGAGAGGACCATTGTGTCAGAAGATTGGATATTTCACGCAAAATTGGAGGATAATTGGCAGTAAAAATGTCAGAAAGATTGGGTGTGAGAGTTATCCCTGGGTAAAGAAGGCGTGAAGTGGGGAGGGATGTTTTCGCTTGTTGAAAAATATGAGGTAAAGATATATTTAGGGCTATTGATTTTTGAGAGTTAATAATTAGACCAGATATGTGGGCAAAGTGATCAAGTTTACTTATAAGATTAGGAGCAGAAATATGAGGGGATGACATAAAGATTAAGATATCATCAGCAAATAGGCAAAGCTTATGTTGGTGACCAGCTCAATCTAGACCTTTAATAGAGGGGTCAGTACGGATTGATTGAGCAAGGGGTTCAATAAGTAGGGCAAATACGAGTGGGGAAAGTGGACATCCCTGACCCGTACCCCTACAGATGTCAAATAATTTTGATTTATATCCAGCATATTTAACATAAGCTTTGGGATTTTTGTATAATGAGGAGACCCAGCTAAGAAAAGGAGGACCAAATCCCCAACGCTGCAGGACGAAATGTAGGCCACGAAACTGTATCAAATGATTTTTTGATATCTAAAGATAAGAGACAGATGGGTATTTGTTGTGATTTAGTTGCTTGAATTAGTAAAAAGTAGTCCTGCATACATTATCTGCCGCTTGGCGCTGTGGGATAAAGCCGACCTGGTCTTTATTTATTAAAGAACCTATGACACTATTTAAGCGGGTCGCTAAGACTTTCGCTAGTAACTTAATGTCAAGGTTGAGTAATAATATGGGTCTATAGTTAGAACAAGATGTATCGTCTGACTGAAGTTTGGGGATCATTGAAATTATAGCCGTTAATGTTTTGGGGCGAAAGGATTAATCGTTAAGGAGAGAATTAAATGCATCTGTTAACATTGGAGCAAGGATATGAGAGAATTTCTTGTAGTATAGGTCAGAGAAGCCATCTGGGCTTTACGTTTATTTGGTTTAAGAGTTAATTGCTAATTTTAATTTCGATAGCTGTAATGGGGCTTTCAAGACAATCGCGTTGGGCTAAAGGAATAGTAGGAAGTTTGATTTGTGAAAAAAAATGATTCTGCCAAAGTTTGATCAAAAGATCCTTCCTTTTTATATAAGGAGGTAAGATGTTTTTGAAAGGTGTGGATGATCTTTACTGGGTTACTAGTAAATGTATCATGAGATCATTTCAATCTAATTGGTTTAAAGGGGCGATTTAGTTTTTTAAGTGCTCGGGCCAAAAGAGTGTCTGGTTTATTCTCTTTAAGATAAAATGTATGTTTAGACTTACATAACATTTTATCTACAGATTCTGATAAAAAAAAAAAATGGTCAAGGTTTAAACGTGCTTTATCAAGCTGTAATTTAGTCACAGGGGTAGGATTGGATTGAAAGATTGTGTGGCATGTATTAAATTCTGCTTCTAATTTTTGTTTTAGTTGTCGTTTTTCTCTTTTAAGAAATGAGGCTTGGTGTATACAAACCCCACGGAGAACAGGTTTATGAGCTTCCCATAGGGTCAGTGGGGATATATCTGGGGTCTCATTATTGGCCAGATAATCTTTTATGGCTATTTCTAGATCAGAGGAGTGTGATGGATGAGATAGGATTGAGTCATTAATATGCCATGTAGAATCTTGTGTTTTGGGTATTAGAGAAGTGAAAGTTGAAAGTACAGCACAATGGTCAGTCCATGTAAAAGGGATAATAGATGAAGAAAGGAGTTCAGGGGTCATGCCTATTGAGATCAAAATGTGATCAATACGGGAAAATTATTTATGGGGATGAGAATAAAAAGTAAATTGGCGCCTAG
Organism: Aquarana catesbeiana; assembly: GCF_042186555.1. NCBI lineage: Eukaryota > Metazoa > Chordata > Amphibia > Anura > Ranidae > Aquarana > Aquarana catesbeiana. Next base: position 261,508,865 of record NC_133334.1, read on the forward strand.
CAGGATTGATTTCACGCCAAGAATCTAATAGAGTGTTGTTGAAGAAGTTGTTGGAACCTACGGGACTGAGAACTAGATGCAATAGGAGTTGTGGATTTATCTAAAAAAGTATAAAGGACTTGATTCGAATCTCCACAGATTAAAAGTGTGCCCGTTTTATGAGTATCAATTGCTTGTAATAAATGGGAGAGGAATGTGGATGGAGTTTTGTTAGGAGTATAGTAGGATACCACTGTGATTAGAGAATCGAATAGATATCCCGTGAGTATAAGATAGTGACCTTCTGGGTCTTTGACCTCTGTCAGAAGGGAAAAGGGTGAAGTACGATGAAATGCTATTAGCACCCCTCGTTGTTTAGTTTTGGCAGAGGCTGTGAAAACTTGGGGATACGCTGAACCAAAAAAGTAGGGTAAATAGATAAAACATAAAATATGTTTATCTGAGGTTGAGGGGGATAAAGGGGAAGTTCAAAACTTAATAGAACAGTATTTTTTTCAAATAAGTTTAGTCAGATTATAATGAAGGTGATAAATTACTTAGTGACGAAAGAAAGACAAAGCCTTAAGATTGAATACGCTTCAAGATGAGGAGTGAAAGTCATTCAGTCCATCGTGTCTACAGGATCTATATCAGGGGAATTGAATCGACTTCTCTTAGAGGAATTTTGTCGGCCTCTATCTTTTTCAGTTTTGGAGGATTCTTGAGGGGATCTGGATGTTGTGTGTCGACGAGGGCTAGTTGAAATCTTTCGATAAGATGTAGTTCTTGTAGAGTGTTTTGTAGTTCATCTGAGGATCTTACAGGAATGTTTGAAACCTTGATAGGTAATGCGGATAGAAAATGGGAATCTCCATTGATAAGGGATCTGGTGTTGCTGTAGATTATAAATGTAAGTGGTTTCAGTGCACCTCGTTTAGCCACAGTAATTGGGGAAAGGTCATCAAAAAGCTGATAAGGATGATCTTGAAAGATGAGGGAATCTTTTCCTCTAGCTGCAGCCATGAGTTGTTCTTTGGTGCGATAGAAGTGGAATTTCTCCAGAGAGGATTCCTAATATAATTTACAGTATATCTAGAGGGCGGTGACATCACTCCCGTATATTATATCTGGAGAGCGGTGATGTCACTCCTGTATAATATATCTTATATCTGAAGAGCGGTGATGTCACTCCTGTATAATATATTTTATATCCGGAGAGTGGTGATGCCACTCCTCTAATAAAGCTTTTGGTTAATTGACCCGCTACATCTTCGTGAATTTGCACAACATACATAAATATACAAATGTGTGCAGATCGGTTTACTGCTGTGAAGTTAACCAAAGACTCCCGTGCTACAAGGCCACATGCCAGCCTATAAGCATTGCCCAGGTAAGTCTGATGGCTCACCAGGCATGGCATGTTTTGCTCTTTGTATAGGTCATTCTAGAAATGTGTGCCATTGTTGGCATTGCCATCTGTCTTTATATGAGAAGGTGAATTCTGTCCAGCTGTTGGTAGTGTGTATGTGAGGACATGCCAGCCGAGATGACACAGTCAATGCCCTGAGAGACAGACAATAGTGCAAAGCAAACCATACACTGCCCTCTACTGGCCATTGCTCTGAACAATTCCATGAGGAAAGTGTTAATGGTTGAAAAACCAAAAAAAAAAAACATCATGTTTAAAGCCTACCTCCTGTTTTGTTGAGGGGGTAAAAAAAAATTCCTATTAGGTGATCAACATACATAGAAATGATTTTATCAAACCTTTGTCTGCCATGAAGAAATATTGCCATTCTAAATATGATTTACTAGGAAGGTCATCCCACCTTATAAGCGTCTGAGCATTCTCATTGTCATAGTGTAAAAAGCTGCAGTGTCTGCACCCCTTTAGAAGTCAATCAGCCTTGAGGACCAGGATTGGACGGGTGATCTGTCTATCAAAGTGCCCAAAGAGGAGGGGCTGTATATGACGGCACGCGGCGGGGAACACACAGCTTTTGAAATGAAAGCTGTTATGTTTCCCTGTGCTCTGATCAACTAGGTGTCGGCTCTCCTCTCTCTTCCCCCTCCGATCGCTGGGAGAACAGCTCCCATACAACCCAGGCTGCCGGCGGTGCTCGACCCGCTCCCAGGCAGCCCACACTTGCTGGTCCTCAAAATCCACTCCCAAGATGCGAGCAGGCGAGTGGAATTTTTGAGGGCTGGCCTAGGCCATCTTTATGTAGAGCAACAATTCTTTTTTTGCAGATCCTCAGAGATTTCTTTGCCATGAGGTGCCATGTTGAACTTCCAGTGACCAGTATGAGAGAGTGAGAGCGATAACACCAAATTTAACACACTTGCTCCCCATTCACACCTGTGACCTTGTAACACTAACGAGTCACATGACACCGGGGAGGGAAAATGGCTAATTGGGCCCAATTTGGACATTTTCACTTTGGGGTGTACTCACTTTTGTTGCCAGTGGTTTAAACATTAATGGCTGTGTGTTGAGTTATTTTGAGGGGACAGAAAATTTACACTGTTATACAAGCTGTACACTCACTACTTTACATTGTAGACAAATGTCATTTCTTCAGTGTTGTCACATGAAAAGATAGAGAAAAATATTTACAAAAATGCGAGGGTGTACTCACTTTTGTGAGATACTGTAAATGATGCCAGAACTCTCATTCTACACGTTTTATTGTACTATGATACAGATTTATGGAACGTTGTTACATTCCTTTAGGCTGCATTCATACCTGAGCATTTCAAAGTTGTGCCTTTTTACCGTGATTTTACTGCAGTTTTTACTGCGATTTTGTTCAGGTCACCATTGTAAAAGCAGAAAAACGCCTGTAATCTGCCCCAAAGAAGCTCATGTTCTTTTTTGAGCTTAGGGTGTTTTTTCAGGCGTTTTGCTTCAGGTGACAAAACGCTCAGATGTGAACAGGTGCCATTGAAATGAAATGGATTTTGCTTGTTGTGCGTTTTTCAGGCGTTTTATGAGCTGAATGTTTGTCTTGAAAATCTCAATAAAAATTATTGAAAAGAAATTACACAGAGGTGGACTCTATTTACTAATTAGGTGACTTCTGAAGGCAATTGGTTCCACTAGATTTTAGTTAGGGGTATCAGAGTAAAGGGGGCTGAATACAAATGCACCCCACACTTTTCACATTTATCATTTTCCTTCCACAATTATGTGCCACTTTGTGTTGGTCTATCACCAAAATCCCAATTAAATACATTCAAGTTTTTGGTTGTACATGACAAAATGTGTGAAATTTCAAGGGGTATGAATACTTTTTCAAGGCACTGTATATTCCATACATGTGGAAGCTGGAAATCACTTTAGTAGACACTTCTAATCCAGTAATCTCCACTAGCTTCCGGGTCCCATGCAACTGCTGCATTGTGAATACAGGAGGTTGGCTGCTGGGCAATGGGTGCTGTTCAGAGAATGCTTTGCATTTTCTCAATGATTGCAAATCATTTGCTGAGTGGATGAGGGAAGCATGATATCCCTACCCAGCCTCTCCACCTCATCCAATCAGAGAATGCTGTCATTTATTTAGAAAGTGCACCACAATCTCTGAATGGTGAGCCGAGTGGCTGACCTCTTCTGTTCAGAATGGAAAGGGCAGCCGCTCAGCACAGGACCCAGCAGCGATCACTGTAGTAGCGGTGTCCAATACAGTTATTGTCAGCTTCTAAAGCACGTGTCAAACACAGGGCCATTTCATGTGCCCCCCCCCAGCCTTGTCTCAGTAGTCTTCTGGTCCTCCCCCAGACCTTGCACTTTCTGCTTCCAAGTCCCCCACCCAGTGGCGTCGCTAGGGGGGGCTGTACTGCACCAGGGTGACACCATCCCGAGGGTGACGCGGCCGTGCCTGGCATGTGTTCTCCTCCGCCTCTAAGTGTCTCACTCCTGCGCTGCTGCCCAAGCCTGTCACAGTCTGCTCTCCACCCAGGCGGCTCGGCTGCACTGCTCCTCTCCAGCTGCCGCCCGGGTGTTCCATGTACTAGAGCTGCCCGAGCTTGTGCAGTAACGGGCTGGGGAGTGTCGGCCTGCGATAGGTGGGGGTGATGTCCTCTGCCGCCCAAGGTGAGGTGTCGTGACGGGGAGGGGGCTTGCTGATGAGGTTGGTTTTTGCTACTGGACATAGCTATATTATATGTAGGGCGGTGGTTTGTCCTGGGGGGGTCTGTACTAATGGAGGGGGGGTGGTTTTTCCTGGGGGGAGTCTGAACTAATGAAGGAGGGGTGGTTTGTCCTGAGGGGGTCTGTACTAATAGAGGGGGGTGGTTTGTCCTGAGGGGGATCTGTACTAATGGAGGGGGGGTTGTCCTGAGGGGGGTCTGTACTAATAGAGGGGGGTAGTTTGTCCTGAGGGGGATCTGTACTAATGGAGGTGGGTGGTTTGTCCTGGGGGGGTGGTTTGTCTTGAGGGGGGTCTGTACTAATGGAGGGGGGGGGTGGTTTGTCCTGGGGGGTCTGTACTAATGGAGGGGGGTTGTCCTGAGGTGGGTCTGTACTAATAGAGGGGGGGGTTTGTCCTGAGGGGGGTCTGGGGGCGGACTGATAACTCATGGGGCCCCGGGCAATAGGAGATTATGGGGCCCCCAGGCAATCAGAGATTATGGGGCCACACAGTATACACATACATGTACACACAGTATACACAGACAGATGTAAAAAAAAAAAACACAGATTTATACATACTGTCCCTGGTTTTACTGAGGCTGGCAACCCTGACGGGGCCCCCTAGTGGCCCAGGGCCCTCGGGCAGTGCCCGAGTGGCTCAATGGTCAGTCCGCCCCTAGTCTGCACTAATGGAGGGGGGTGGTTTGTCCTGAGGGGGGTCTGTACTAATGGAGGGGGTGGTTTGTCCTGGGGGCTCTGTACTAATGGAGGGGGGTGGTTTGTCCTGAGGGGGGTCTGCACTAATGGAGGGGGGTTGGTTTGTACTAATGGCCGGAGGGGGGGTTGTCCTGAGGGGGGTCTGTACTAATGGAGGGGGGGTTTTCCTGAGGGGGGGATTTGTCCTGAGGGGGGTCTGTACTAATGAAGGAGGTGCTTTGTCCTGAGGGCTCTGCACTAATGGAGGGGGGTGGTTTTTCCTGGGGGGGGGTCTGCACTAATGGAGGGGGGTTGGTTTGTAATAATGGCCGGAGGGGTGGTTTGTCCTGGGGGGGAGGGATGTACTAATTAAAAGGGGGGGGTTGTCGTGAGGGGGGTCTGTAATAATGGAGGGGGGTTTTCCTGAGGGGGGTCTGTACTAATAGAGGGGGGGTTATCCTGAGGGGGGTCTGTACTAATAGAGGGGGGTTGTCCTGAGGGGGTCTGTACTAATGGAGGGGAGTGGTTTGTCCTTGGGGGTCTGTACTAATGGAGGGGGGTGGTTTGTCCTAGCCTGGGGTCTGTACTAATGGAAGGGGGGTTGGTTTATCCTGAGGGGGGTCTATACTAATGGAGGTGGGTGGTTTGTCCTAGGGGAGTATGTACTAATGGAGGGGGGGTGGTTTGTACTAATGGCCAGAGGGGTGGTTTGTCCTGGGGGGAGTCTGTACCAATGGCTGGGGGGGTGGCTTGTCCTGAGGGGGGGTCTGTACTAATGGAGGGGTGGTTTGTCTTGGGGTGGACCTATACTGATGGAGGGAGGTCTGTACTGAGGGGGGTCTGTACTGAGGGGCGACTATAGTTGGTGGAGGGGGGGTGACCCCAACCCTAGTGACGCCACTGCCCTCACCCCACCAGCTTCTTCCCTGTAGCAGCACATGGTAAGGATGGAGGGGAGCACTTTGATGTAAGGGGGGGGGATTGTTGACATTGTAATAGAGGGAGGGGGGGATGCGGTGGACATCTTGCCTTACAGATAGATCCAGATAAGAGTTTGACACTCCTGTTCTAGAGGGACCCCACAAGTGTGGTATTTGTATACTTACATTGGTAAATAATGATGTAAAAATACGCATACCTGGAACTGGTCTTTATGAATAGCTCTTGCAGCCTGCCCAGTTATGTGACGATGTCTGCAGCCTGGAATGACGTCGCCCTCTGATACTAGAGTCTATACCATATTCAGTCTTCCCTAGCTTCCTCATCTGTGGCTGGCCCCCTCTTCTGAAATGTTTTACCACAATCATGCAAGACCCCAGTTATTTGCCAACACTGACCACAGAGGCCACAAGCAAAACAGCAACTGAAATGGGGACAGCCATTCTACAGCTGCACCAAAGTCCCAACTGAAACATAGGTCTTTAATACAATGGAAATTGTTGCAGGCGATGTCTGAACTTTGAACTGTTGCTCTGTGCAGACTTTACAATTTTAGAAAATCACAGCACCTAAAAGTCTTTATTAACCTAAATACAAGGTGATTTTTGCAGCAATTTGCTATATCAACTTAAAGTGTTACTAAACCCCGGACCCTGCATTCACTATATCTGGTTTCCCACAGTACACAAAATACCTTTTTTCAACAGCAGTATATAGCAGTATTGTGGCTTCTATCAGTGTCTGGTTAAAGCTTGTAGGAGGAGTTTTCATTCTTCTCTGACTGTCCTATGAGGCTGCAGGGCCCCTGACCCTCTGTCTGGACAGTGCTGATCGGCTCTGTGCCGATCACATGCACCCTCCCAAGAAAAAAAAAAAACCTCTCTAGCCATACACACCCAACTAAGCAAGTGCAGAGTGACTCCTAGGGCTCTGTGCCATCAGGAGATTGATCGGGGACAGCAGAATGGGAGGATCAGAGAAGACAGGATCAGACAGCCTTTTTACACAATGCAGGGGATTAACCCCTTAGGTTCCACAGTGAGTATAACAAGCATGCTTTACTGCAAATACAGACTGATTTTATTGCTGTGGGTTTAGTAACACTTTAAGCAAAGTAATTTTCCTTTGAAACTATAGTCATGTCCCCCCACCCAGAATCTACAATTGTTGAGTGCCAAAACTAATAGATCAGGAATTTCTAATGACATGTTCTAAGTCCCTACCAGGGTTGAGCATGTGTACTATAATATCACACAAGACAGGGAGATCTAGTGTTTTAGTTTAAGGCGAATCATTTAAAGCGAAGTTCCACCCAAAAGTGGAAGCTCCGCTTATCTGACTCCTCCCCCCTCCAGTGCCACATTTGACATCATTCGGGGGCGGGGGAGCGGGTACCTGTTTTTGACAGGAACCTGTCTCCACTTCTGAAGAATCTCGCCACGGCAAGATCAATCAGAAGTTTGACCCCCCTCCTCCAGGCCATTCAGAAAGCGCAGCGTGCTTTGCGCATGCGCAGTAGGGAACTGGCTGTGAAGCCACAATGTTTCACTGACCCCTTCCCCCACAGACAGCGGCGGCAGCAGCACCAGAGGGCCAATGGAAACATTGGCTAAGGTGCTGACATCACTGGATTACAGGACAGGTACAGTGCCTTGAAAAAGTATTCATACCCCTTGAAATTTTCCACATTTTGTCACGTTACAACCAAAAACGTCAATGTATTTTATTGGGATTTTATGTGATAGACCAACACAAAGTGGCACATAATTGTGGAGAGGAAGGAAAATGATAAATGGTTTTCAAATTTTTTTTACAAATAAATATGTGAAAAGTGTGGGGTACATTTGTATTCTGCCCCCCCGGAGTCAATACTTTGTAGAACCCCCTTTCACTGCAATTACAGCTGCAAGTCTTTTTGGGGATGTCTCTACCAGCTTTGCACATCTAGAGAGTGACATTTTTGCCCATTCTTCTTTGCAAAATATCTCAAGCTCTGTCAGATTGGATGGAGAGCGTCTATGAACAGCAATTTTCAAGTCTTGCCACAGATTCTCAATTGGATTTAGGTCTGGACTTTGACTGGGCCAATCTAACACATGAATATGCTTTGATCTAAACCATTCCATTGTAGCTCTGGATGTATGTTTAGGGTCGTTGTCCTGCTGGAAGGTGAACCTCCACCCCAGTCTCAAGTCTTTTGCAGACTCTAACAGGTTTTCTTCTAAGATTGCCCTGTATTTGGCTTCATCCATCTTCTCATCAACTCTGACCAGCTTCCCTGTCCCTGCTGAAGAAAAGCATCCCCACAACATGGTGCTGCCACCACCATGATTCACAGTGGGGATGGTGTGTTCAGGGTGATGTGCAGCATTAGTTTTCCACCACACATAGCATTTTGCTTTTAGGCCAAATGTAAAATTTTGGTCTCATCTGACCAGAGAACCTTCTTCCATGTATTTGCTGTGTCCCCCACATGGCTTTTTATGACTTTCTTCTTGTCACTCTTCCATAAAGACCAGATTTGTGGAGTGCACGACTAATGCCCCGTACACACGGTCGGACTTTGTTCGGACATTCCGACAACAAAATCCTAGGATTTTTTCTGACGGATGTTGGCTCAAACTTGTCTTGCATACACACGGTCACACAAAGTTGTCGGAAAATCCGATTGTTCTGAACGCGGTGAGGTAAAACACGTACGTCGGGACTATAAACGGGGCAGTGGCCAATAGCTTTCATCTCTTTATTTATTCTGAGCATGCATGGCACTTTGTCCATCGGATTTGTGTACACACAATCGGAATTTCCGACAACGGATTTTGTTGTCGGAAAATTTTATATCCTGCTCTCCAACTTTGTGTGTCGGAAAATCCGATAGAAAATGTGTGATGGAGTCTACACACGGTTGGAATTTCCGACAACAAGGTCCTATCACACATTTTCCGTCGGAAAATCCAACCGTGTGTACAGGGCATAATAGTTGTCCTGTGGACAGATTCTCCCACCTGAGCTGTGGATCTCTGCAGCTCCTCCAGAGTTACCATGGGCCTCTTGGCTGCTTCTCTGATGAATGCTCTCCTTGCCCGGCCTGTCAGTTTAGGTGGACGGCCATGTCTTGGTAGGTTTGCAGTTGTGCCATACTCTTTCCATTTTCGGATGATGGTTTGAACAGAGCTCTGTGAGATGTTCAAAGCTTGGGATATTTTTTTTTTTTTTTATAACCTAACCCTGCTTTAATGACTTCAATACCGGGCACTTTCCCCCTTTCCTGCCCAGGCCAATTTTCAGCGCTGTTGCACTTTGAATGACAATTGCGCGGTCATACAACACTGTACACAAACAAATTTTTTTCTTTTTTTTCCCCACAAATAGAGCTTTCTTCTGGTGGTATTTGATCACCTCTGCAGTTTTTTTTTTTTTTGCGCTACAAATAAAAAAAAAAGAATTTTGAAAAAAAATTTTTTTGGTTTGTTTCCGTTACAAAACTTTGTAAATACGTACATTTACTCCTTCACTAATAAGGCAGTACTGATCCCTGTTGGGCATCCTCAGGGGGCTGCAATGATAATCAATAAACGCAGCCACCCCATCAGGAGAGCAGCCAATCGGCTCTCCTCTACTCATGTCTGTCAGTGCGAATGGAGGAAAAGCCGATAAATGGCTCTTCCCATTTACACTGAGATCAGCTGTAATTGGACACAGCTGATCACGTGGTAAAGAGCCTCCAACAGAGGCTCTTTACCAAGATCAGAGATACGGTCTCTTATGCCGCGTACAAACGTTCGGTTTTCTCATCGGAAAAAGATATGCCGGATTTACCGACGGGATTCCGCTCAAGTTTGCCTTGCATACACACGGGTCACGCAAAAGTTCGATGAAATTACGACCGTCAAGAACGCAGTGACGTACAACACTACGACAAGCCGAGAAAATGACGTTCAATGCTTCCGAGCATGCGTTGAATTGTTTCCGAGCATGCGTAGGGATTTTGCGCGTCGGAATTGCCACAGACGATCGCATTTTCGGATAGGAACTTTTCCAGACCGAAAAATTGAGAGCATGCTCTCAATCTTTTGCTGGCTGGAATTCCGCCAGCAAAAGACCGATGGAGCATACACACAGTCGCATTTTCCGACAAAAAACTCTCATCGGTCTTTTGCGGGCCGAAATTCCGAGTATGTACGCGGCCTTAGACTGACACACCACACCACCGCTCACCGGCGGGCTGGCTTGTTATCCTGCTGTACGTCATAACAGCCAGTCAGGTTAACTGAACCACTTTCCAGCCATCATTCTTCTATAGGCTGGATGGGAAATGGTTAAACTTCTCCACAACTTTATCCCTGACCTGTCTGGTGTGTTCCTTGGTCTTCATGATGCTGTTTGTTCACTAAGGTTCTCTAACAAACTCTGGGAACTTCACAGAACAGCTGTATTTATACTGAGATTAAATTACACACAGGTGGACTCTACTAATTAGGTGACTTCTGATGGCAATTGGTTCCATTCGATTTTAGTTAGGGGTACCAGGGGGTGCTGAAAAGAAATACACGCCACACTTTTCAGGTATTTATTTGTAAAAAATGCTGAAAATCATTTATCATTTTCCTTCCACTTCACAATTATGATTCACTTTGTGGTGGTCTATCTAAAATTTCAATAAACCACATTTACGTTTTTGGTTGGAACATGACAAAATGTGGAAAATTTCAAGGGGTGTGAATACTTTTTCAAGGCACTGTAAGTGTCCTAATACTAAAAGCCAGGAGCTACAGTATATGTAGCTGCTGAAGTTTAATTTTTTTGTTGGGGGGGGGGCAAAACTTTGCTTTAAATCAACACTGTAAAAAGAGATTCAGCCTAGGGTCACACTGAGCTGCGGGAATGAAGCCGTGCAAGTTCAGCTGATTTCACGCGATTTCACTCCCGCATGTCAGTCCCGATTTCAGAGACATCTGTGGGGGTTTCTGCACAGATGTCAATTGCAGCCCGAAATCGCAAAAAGTAGTACAGAAACTTTTTAAAATCTGTGCGGTGCCGCAAATGCAGCATCGCACCGATTAGGACAGGGCAAGTGCCGCTGCTTTGACGTCAAATCGGACCAATGTGACCCAGGCTCAGACCCGTTTTAGCAGTTTAACCGCTGGCTGTCATATGACGGCCAGGCGGCGCGGCTCTCATTCTGGGAGGGCGTCATATGACGTGATCGCCTTCCCGGGCCAACAGGGGGCGCGCCCGCCGTGTCACTGGGGACCCGATGCGCCTGCCCGGCGTCCGCGATGTCCGCCGGCCCCTGCGATTGGGCGGTAACACACACAGATCCATGTCCTGTCAAGAGGAGAGGAGACCGATGGTGTGTTCTCAGTACAGGGGAACACCGATCGGTCTCCTCCCCTTGTGAGTCCCCTCCCCCTACAGTTAGAAACACTACCTAGGAAACACTTAACCCCTCGATCGCCCCCTAGTGTCAACCCTTTCCCTGCCAGTCACATTTATACAGTAATCAGTGCAATTTTAGAGCATGGATCGCTGTATGAATGTGAATGGTCCCAAAAATGTGTCAAGTGTCCGATCTGTCTGCCGCAATATCGCAGTCATGATAAAAATCGCAGATCGCCGCCATTACTAGTAAAAAAATAAATAAAAATGCTATAAATCTATCCCATAGTTTGTAGACGCTATAGCTTTTGTGCAAACCAATCAATATACGCTTATTGCGATTTTTTTTTTTTTTTACCAAAAATATGTAGAATACGTATCGGTCCAATCTGAGGAAAAAAACTTTTTTTTTTTTTTTAAATTGGATATTTATTATAGCAAAAAATAAAAAATAATGCGTTTTTTTCAAACGTGTCACTCTTGTTTATAGCGCAAAAAATAAAAACCGCAGAGGTGATCAAATAGCACTAAAAGAAAGCTCTATTTGTGGGAAAAAAATATGATAATTTCATTTGGGTACAGTGTTGCATGACCGCGCAATTGTCATTCAAAGTGTGACAGCGCTGAAAGCTGAAAAATGGCCTGGGCAGGAAGGGGGTGAAAGTGCCCGGTATTGAAGTGGTTAAAAAGCGTATTCCAATTTGTAACCTGTTATCTTTGGGGGGCCACATAACAGTTTGCTGGACAGTGTCGGCATCCTGGATTAGACACCTACCTGCATGGAGTTTGGACATTCATTCCAGAAGACGAGCAAAAGGTTCCACCTACCTGGTTATCAAATACAACAAATCCTCACAAGTTCGAAAAAACTATTCAAGCTTGAAAATTCTGTCACCTTGATTGATTATTATGCATTTTGCTGACAGGTGCTCAACTACATTTCTTTTTCCTGTGTACAAAATTTTGACTTTGATAAACCAGCAACATTTTTAGACCGACTTTGCCAGTTTATTGAAGCCCAACTGAGTTTGAACCTATCTGGTTATGACGTAGGAACATATTTAGCAGATTTAAAGCAGAACAAAACCTTCCTATCTTTTTCAGCCAATGAAGGCCGCCATCTTGGCCTCTGTTTGACCTGCAACTGTCATGGTGCTGCACATGTGATCAGTTATGACACCAGCCACTTTGATGGCTTGACAGTTTGATTGAGAGCACAAGCAAATGTGACAGTTACATTCCCGGCACGCCAGGACTGTAACTGCTTTTGTCATAACTGATCACATGTGCCACACCATATCAGTTGCAGATCAAACAGAGGGTAATGGCAGGAACACACGATAAGAAAATAGGGCGAAAATTTCCATTCTGCGAACGATCGGCCAATTTTCTACTCGTTGATGCCCAAGCAAGTAATACCCGATATAGATATTGTGAACAAAAAAGACCGATTGAAAAAAAAAAAAATGAACATTATCACGCATGAGCAGAACTAGTAGACGACCCCACTTGTACGCAGGACGTCAACACTACGTCTGAAATCGATTGCTCTTATTTGATTGGTTAATGTTGGCGACGATTCTCAGGTCCACCTGAGAAACTGACAGGCGGACCAGATCAGTCCGTCATTGTGAAAGGGGCCTTAGGCTCCATTCACACTAGCGCGTTTTTTGATGCATTTTGCAGAAACGTCCCTTCATCAGGAGCAACTTATGGGGAAGAATCACACTGTATAGTAGAATCCAGATTAAGAAAAAGTATATCAATACATTGTTACAGAAGTTAAGACAATTGCTTTACATCACAAAAAACATTCAGCATTGTGGTCACATCAAAAGAAATAACATACCCAGACATATCAGTATTGGAATTTCATTGCCAAAATCCCGGCGGCGACTATGTCAACAAAACATCCCCAGATCCAAAAGAGGAAGCTGAGGTGTGTGGCTGGCCCCACCTTGTTCACACTGGTCCATCCAAGCGACACCAAAACAGCAGAGCTCACCACAGAGGATAATATCCCAAAATATGGGCCAGAATGTAGATCTAAAAGGGTATACATATATATATATATATATTTAGCAATATTATTTAGATCAAGCAATCATATGCTTCCATATACAAATCTAACGCCCATAGTCTAGACCAGATCAATTCATAGTGTCATAGTGTCCTACCTCAATGGTAGCAGGAGCCCAAGGATAACGGAGGGGAGGGGAAAGAACGAGGGTGTGTGGTACAGTATAGCAATAGGTAGCTCCAATTAGTGTGCTTCCAATGTTTTCCTTCATACAAACAGAGTCTGCAAATTAGAGGAAACAATAATATGTAAACAAACATTTGTCAATGAAACAGTGACTCAGCGTACTAGGTTCCACAAGAAGAGAGGGGAACACTCACATAGTGATCCGGAGCTAGTTCCTATTCAGTACCGTCCACACACAATGCTCGTCCATTTATCCAGCAAGCCGCCGTCTGGAGCAATGACAGTGCATCGCAGTCCGGCATGGCTTTAAAAAGCTTAAGGAGGGCGGGGTCTGACACGGCGCCGCTTGACGTGCTGCATCATTACACCATCGTCAGAAGAAAGGAAAAAGAGAATATACTACTGTGTCCCTACGCAAACATTCAGCATGACAGGGAGTTGGGCAGAAATCGCAAAGGTTCCTCCCACAAGATGCGTGAGAGGAAACTGTGCGTCAAGCCCAATTGCCAAGCAACAGAGGAGGCATCATAACAGCTAGGAAGGGGCACTAAAAGAAGAGAAAATAGGACATGGCAAAACGTACAATACAGAATGTGACCAGCAACTCCCATCAGTCAGTAAAACTGGGGGAGAAGCAGGTGGTCACCTCATGTATCCCCAAGGAGGGCAATACCAGAGGTGCCAAAAAACAGGGGACCCTGAGCCATCGCTGCACGGCACCCCCCGCAGGATCAACCTGCGAAGAGAGTCATGCAGCCACGGCCCACCGACGCAGGAAGGCGGCCATGCAGACAGCCAAACGCCGGGCCAGCCCTAAAGCCGCCCAGCAAATGCCGCCCACAACGGCCGCCAAAAGAGAAAGGCCCCCCCAAGGATCAATGATCCCGGGAGGCCCCCCTGCGCCGGGCGGGACAAAAGGAGGTCAGCAGATGTATCCAAGACAGTCATTCGCCGAACCCGGACGTAGCAAAAAAATTTCCAAAAAACATAGGACAAATAAGCAAACAGAATATAAACAATACAAAAATGCAGGTCAATATTCCAAGAACAAAGAAAATAAAAATCACAAATGAGGAACAATCACAATAAAGTATAGGGCAAAAATCAAGGCACATATTCCACTACAAAACCGAGGAGGCTATAACAACATCTCACATCCTCCAGATGAGAATCCCTCCAGAAATGGTCTAGAACTGAGCTGTTCATTCAAACCAGGGGGCGAGGTGGCAGCAAGGTCCACAATCCAGCGGGCCCCCCGCTGTAAGAGGGTCTTGTTCCAATCCCCGCCCCTAGGATTGGGATGGGTTCTATCTAAAATCAGGAACTCAATTCCTGGAAAAATGCCATGGTGCTTGTTGATGACATGCCTTCCCAGAAGGAGATCCGGGTTGGCTTTCTTCATGGATGTAATGTGTCTAGAGACTCGTAGTGAAAACTTTAATTTAGTCTTGCCAACATAGAATTGTTGACACTGACAGGTAAGAAGATATACCACCCCTTCGGTCTTGCAGTTGAAAAAGTGATAAGGTTTATATAGTCGTCCGTTAGGGAGAATGGTGTCCTGTCTCGTGTTCATGTACCGGCATATCGGGCATCCATCGCAGGTGAAAGTCCCAAACCTTTTACATGGGTCGCTACGAAACTCACCCACAAATTCACTATGGACTAACTGGTCCCTTAGTGAGCTAGTGCGTCGATAAGTAATAGCCGGGCGTTCTGATAAGTGCGGGCGTAGGGTAGGATCAGCATACAATAAGTGCCAAAACCTATTGAAAATTGACTTGATTGATTCATGTTGGTTGCTAAACCTCATAATCATCCTGACTGCCGAGCAGTCATCAGTTTTCCTTTGGTGACTAAATAACAGCTCACGTCTGGTTCGTCTGCTGGCTCGCCTGAATGCCTTTTTCAAGATAGAGTGAGAATAACCTCTCAGGAGGAGCCTATCTCTGAGAGCAGCTGCTTCGCGTAGATAGGATTCCTGATCAGAACAATTCCGCTTCAACCTCAGATATTGGCTGTAAGGGATTGTGCGGAGGAGAGGCTGAGGATGAGAGCTGGAGGCGTGCAAAATGGTTTTCCCTGCCGTGGGCTTACGAAAAAGGCCACTGGAGAGACTGCCATCTTTGTTTTTGCTTATGGTGGTGTCCAAAAAAGTGACACGGGTTTCACTGTGAGTGACAGTGAACTTCAAATTGAAAGTATTGTGTTGCATCAAGCTAATGCACTCCTCCAGCTATCCCTCCGAGCCCTCCCACAACACCAAAATATCGTCAATAGATCGGAACTAAGCCGCTACATGTAGGGTGTGAGATCTAAGGGGCTCATCAGACAAGAAAGACTGCTCCCATTCCCCCAGGTACAGATTGGCATACAATGGGGCGCACGATGTCCCCATCGCGATGCCCTGTACCTGGAGGAAAGGGGAGCCATCAAAGGAAAAGACGTTATGGTGGAGTATAAACTCTAATGCCATGATAATGAATTCACATAGTTTTTTGTCATCTCTGTGCGTCTGTGCAATGACACGTCTGATCACAGCCAACCCTAAATGATGGGGAATGGAGCTGTATAGGGCTTCCATGTCAATAGCCACCAACAAAGACTGCTGTGAAACATGAAGACATCCTAGGCTTTGTAAAAGGTGAATGGTGTCCCGAACGTACGAGGGTAAGTTCTCAACAAAAGGTTTGAGATGAGGGTCAACATATAGGCTAAGATGTTCGGTAATAGCCCCATTACCAGATACTTTGGGTCTCCCTGGCGGAGGCAGCGGATTTTTGTGGACCTTAGGTAAACAATAAAAGGTTGGGGTCCTGGGATATTTTATGCGCAGAAATTCCTAGGTATCCTGGTCTATAATGCCCTGAGAAAATGCTCCATCCACCAGGGCATAAAACTGGGTTTCGAATTTTGCAATACTCGCTCTGGGAATTGGTTTATACCAGTCTTAATTCGCCAAGACTTTATTGCACATTGTCCTATATTGATCATTTGACATGATGACAATGTTGCCCCCTTGTCGGAGGGCTTAATCGTGAGAGAATTGCATTTTTTTTAAATTATCGAGAGTGAGTAGTTCAGAGGAGGACAAGTTACCAACCTTTTTCTGTATTTTCAATTTCTTAATCTCCGATATCACCGAGAAAAAAGGACATCCGCGCAATCCCTTACAGCAAATATCTGAGGTTGAAGCGGAATTGTTCTGATCAGGAATCCTATCTACGTGAAGCAGCTGC
Organism: Aquarana catesbeiana; assembly: GCF_042186555.1. Lineage (NCBI taxonomy): Eukaryota > Metazoa > Chordata > Amphibia > Anura > Ranidae > Aquarana > Aquarana catesbeiana. Next base: position 261,525,435 of record NC_133334.1, read on the forward strand.
TCTTAGAGATAGGCTCCTCCTGAGAGGTTATTCTCACTCTATCTTGAAAAAGGCATTCAGGCGAGCCAGCAGACGAACCAGATGTGAGCTGTTATTTAGTCACTAAAGGAAAACTGATGACTGCTCGGCAGTCAGGATGATTATGAGGTTTAGCAACCAACATGAATCAATCAAGTCAATTTTCAATAGGTTTTGGCACTTATTGTATGCTGATCCTGCCCTACGCCCGCACTTATCAGAACGCCCGGCTATTACTTATCGACGCACTAGCTCACTAAGGGACCAGTTAGTCAGTTAGTCCATAGTGAATTTGTGGGTGAGTTTCGTAGCGACCCATGTAAAAGGTTTGGGACTTTCACCTGCGATGGATGCCTGATATGCCGGTACATGAACACGAGACAGGACACCATTCTCCCTAATGGATGACTATATAAACCTTATCACTTTTTCAACTGCAAGACCGAAGGGGTGGTATATCTTCTTACCTGTCAGTGTCAACAATTCTATGTTGGCAAGACTAAATTAAAGTTTTCCCTACAAGCCTCTAGACACATTACATCCATGAAGAAAGCCAACCCGGATCTCCCTCTGGGAAGGCATGTCATCAACAAGCACCATGGCATTTTTTCAGGAATTGAGTTCCTGATTTTAGATAGAATCCATCCCAATCCTAGGGGCGGGGATTGGAACAACCCTCTTACAGCAGGAGGCCCACTGGATTGTGGACCTTGCTGCCACCTCGCCCCCTGGTTTGAATGAACAGCTCAGTTATAGACCATTTCTGGAGGGATTCTCATCTGGAGGATGTGAGATGGAGTTATAGCCTCCTCGGTTTTGTAGTGGAATATGTGCCTTGATTTTTGCCCTATACTTTACTGTGATTGTTCCTCATTTGTGATTATTTTTGGAATATTGACCTGCTTCTGTCATCATTTATATGCTCATCCCATTTTTGTATTGTTTATATTCTGTTTGCTTATTTGTTCTATGTTTTTTGGAATTTTTTTTGCTACGTCCGGGTTTTGTGAATGACTGTCTTGGATACATCTGCTGACCTCCTTTTGTCCCGCCCGGCGCAGGGGGGCCTCCGGGATCATTGATCCTTGGGGGGCCTTTCTCTTTTGGCGGCCGTTGTGGGCGGCATTTGCTGGGCGGCTTTAGGGCTGGCCCAGCGTTTGGCTGTCTGCATGGCCGCCTTCCTGCGTCAGTAGGCCGTAGCTGCATGACTATTCTCAGGTTGATCCTGCGGGGGGTGCAGTCTCAGGGTCCCCCGTTTTTGGCACCTCTGGTATTGCCCTCCTTGGGGATACATGAGGTGACCTTCTGCTTCTCCCCCAGTTTTACTGACTGATGGGAGTTGCTGGTCACATTCTGTATTTCACGTTTGCCACGTCCTATTTTCTCTTTTAGTTCCCCTTCCTAGCTGTTATGATGCCTCCTCTGTTGCTAGGCAATTGGGCTTGACGCACAGTTTCCTCTCATGCATCTTGTGGGAGGAATATTTGCAATTTCTGCCCACCTCCCTGTCATGCTGAATGTTTGCGTAGGGATGCCGCAGAGAGCGCGGCGCCGCCTTGCCGCGCAATTGTAGTATATTCTCTTTTTCCTTTCTTCCGACGATGGTGTAATGATGCAGCACGTCAAGCGGCGCCGTGTCAGACCCCGCCCTCCTTAAGCTTTTTAAAGCCATGCCGGACTGCGATGCACTGTCATTGCTCCAGACGGCGGCTTGCTGGATAAATGGACGAGCATTGTGTGTGGACGGTACTGAATAGGAACTAGCTCCGGATCACTATGTGAGTGTTCCCCTCTCTTCTTGTGGAACCTAGTACGCTGAGTCACTGTTTCATTGACAAATGTTTGTGTACATATTATGGTTTCCTCTCATTTGCAGACTCTGTATGAAGGAAAACGTTGGAAGCACACTAGTTGGAGCTACCTATTGCTATACTGTACCACCCACCCTCGTTCTTTCCCATCCCCTTTGTTATCCTTGGGCTCCTGCTACCATTGAGGTAGGACACTATGAATTGATCTGGTCTAGACTATGGGCGTTAGATTTGTATATGGAAGCATATGATTTCTCGATCTAAATACCATTGCTAAATATATATATATATATATATATATATATATATATATATATATATATATATATATATATATATATATATATATATACATACCCCCCCTTTTAGATATACATTCTGGCCCATATTTGGGATATTATCCTCTGTGGTGAGCTCTGCTGTTTTGGTGTCGCTTGGATGGACCAGTGTGAACAAGGTGGGGCCAGCCACACACTTCAGCTTCCTCTTTTGGATCTGGGGATGTTTTGTTGACATAGTCGCCGCCGGGAATTTGGCAATGAAATTCCAATACTGATATGTCTGGGTATGTTATTTCTTTTGATGTGACCACAATGCTGAATGGTTTTTGTGATGTAAAGCAATTGTCTTAACTTATGTAAAAAAGTATTGATATACTTTTTCTTAATTTGGATTCTACTATATAGTGTGATTCTTCCCCACAAGTTGCCCCTCATGAAGGGACGTTCTGCTCAGTCCCGAAATGCGTAGGTTCGCGCGGAAGACTTCACAAGTATCTCCACTATTGCATACCAGTATTTTTAGCATTCTACTGTTATATACGTCTTCGTTTTTATGTATATACCAATTTTGTTGTTTTGTATTTTTGCATTTGTATTTAATAAAATTGTTTTTTACTACTCAGTTGACGTTAAAGTCTCAGTAACCTTCCTTGGGGGTATCTTTATTCTTTGACTTTAGGGATGGTGGCAACCCTTATGATCTAGCTGGATGGTAATTTCTTTTAGTATAATACAGGTATTTGCACCCACTTCCAGGCATAGACTCCCGCCGGGGGTGTACGCCACCTTCCATCCCCCCGCTGTCTGCTGGGGGACACAGAAGTCCCAGAGACAGCAGGGACCATTCGGATTGCGCAGCGCGACTCAGCATGCGCAGTAGGGAATCAGGAAGTGAAGCTTTGCGGTGGCAGCACCCGAGGACCGAGGGACGGTTCGGGTGCCCTGGACAGGTAAGTGTCCTTATTTTAAAAGTCAGCAGCTGCAGTAAAAAAAAAAAAAAAAATGTTGGCAGACCTCCGCTTTAACCAACTTAAAGTCCACCCCCAGGCAAACATCAAGCACCCCCTCTCAAGGAATAGCCTGCAGGAAGCTGTGCATTGCACCCACAATCCACTGATCATGATTGCAATGCTTTGTAGGGCTGAAGTGCACAAAAAAATAAAAATAAATTCATAGATGCACATTTTTTTTTATTGTTGGTGCATTTCCTATATTTTTTTTTTTTCCGCAAAAGATGAACTTTGTCTTTACCGAAACCTTCTACAAAATCTTATTAACCGGTATAAAAACCAGGCGACATGCTGCAGCAGAATGAAAACCAGTTACTTCGCTTGACCTTTATTAAGTTCCATTGCTCGCTAAAACGATATTCCAAGCCCAGAACTGGCTGGACACTTGATGGCGGCTCCGCTGTAATCTAATAACCTGTTCATCAAGACCACATCCGTGGCGGCACGCGACGCACAACAGAAAGCGCAACAGTCTCCTTTTAAACCAACTTAGTGACTTTATTGATGAGCGACAACCTTGTACTCCTAAATATCACTAAACTGTGTACAATTAGGAACTGAACATTATAGGAGAGCGAAGACAGCGAAATTAAAACGAAGCAGACTGGAAGGAGAAAGCGATCGTCTTGTTTGCTCTTTTTTTTTTGTCGTTCACTGATCCGGTGTACACAGATGCCTTCGGGGGGGTTTCTGTGGTGTGGCAGTAAAGTTGCATCACTCATCTATACTAACTTTCAATGCTTTTTTTTTTTTTGTGTATTTTTTAGTCTTTTTTTTTTTTTTTTTTTGCCTGCGATCAGTTTTAAAGCCTTCGGCTGCTGGAGGTTGCATTCCGATTTAAAAAGACTGCCGCTGTCCAGCAGGGAGGGAGTTAAAACCTATTAATAGTTCCTATGAGGCACCCAGCATCACTGAAAAAGCCTTAGAATTCCTTTTTTTTTTTTTCGCCTGATCAATGCGAGAAAGTTTTTTTTTTTTTGTATTATTTTATACTGTTTACCGATTCGGCATTCTAAAAAGCGGTCTCTGTGAAGGATTCATCGGAAGGGGATGGGGTGGGGGTCTGCTGGAAGGGGACACTAGGAATTAACATGTACAAGATTGAATGCTGGTGCGTTTAGTCTTTGGCGAAGCGTGTAGGGTTGCCCAAAGGCGACGCAGCCACTTCTAGCCTAGACGCTAAAAAAGAAAAATAAAAAAAAAAAAAAAGTAAAAATAAAAAAATCTATTCTCTTTATTAATAAGTATCAGTAGACCTTCTCCATGGAGTTATCCCAGAACTGTAGCAGCAAATCGCTGAACGTTACTCGTCAAGGGGTTTGGGTGGAGGTGTCCAGCCGTAAGCTGCTGCTTCAAAAAATGTATTAAACTGCCCCGGTTGAAACCCATCTTTGGGCTCCGGAGGGAGGGGGCGATTTGCCCGGCTACCTGGTAGCAGAAGGCTGATATAGCAGGGCCCTTTGTAGACCCCCCTCCCTAGATTTAACATGGGGTTTATTAGAGGCTCACCGGTTACTTTTATAAATAGCGGAACTTCGGAGGAAAGCAAGATTTGAGTACAATAGAGATGGATGAATCCCATCAGGTTTTAATGCCCTTGTGTCCCTGTTGGGAAGATACTCCTCACTTCCTGTCCAAGTGACAACAGTCATGGACATAGGACGATAAGAGGGAAATCTGAACACAAGCCTGCAATAAACAACCCGACAGACATTCTCTCTCCTCCCCACTCTATGCAAAGTTTTTCGGAGCTGTAATGAGGCAAAGGAAGTTTGTACGTCAATATGCTGCTTCTGCTTGGTGCTTCTGAGCGAGGAGCCCAATGACCAGTTGGCAATCATGCCTGCCCTAATACAACTCTGTCTTCCCATCCTTATCCTAGTCCTCTATTGGATGCAGCGATACTAATCTAACTAAATGAGCCGAATGGCTGGCCATAGATGAATCGAATCTCTGCCGGTTCAGTAGGGACTGGCCGAGATTTGATCCATCTATGGGCAGGCTGGTAACATATCAATCCACTGACTTGGGTACAACCAGCTGGTCTGATTTTTTTTTACACGCGTTGATGGCGGCTATAGCCGCTAGCAGTAATCGTATTCTGCCGGCCTGGAAGGCTCCCCGCCGGCAGAACACAATAGCGCTGCGGGAGCGATTCCCCCCCCATCAACACGGACTGTACTGATGGGGGAATCAAGCCATTTTCTTTCCAAGAAAATTGCATAACCTATGGGGGCTGCTTAGAGCTTCACTCACTTGTGCAGCCAGGAGGACACCGACATGCAGCCGCTTAGGGCTGTTCACGTGCCGTGCCGTTATGTGGTCGCAGGGAAAAATTATACAGCATGCTGCATTTGGAAGTGTTAGCGCTGCTGTTTGCGACCCATGCAAGTGGATGTAAAGTAAGAAGCAGCCCCTTAATGGGACTTTAAAATGGCTGCAACACAATAACAAATCTTAATAGAGTGTGAGTGTCGACACTCTTAAAGCATTTGTATAGTCAAATTTTTAACTTTTACCTACAGGTAAGCCTATAATAAGGCTTACCTGTAGGTAAAAAAAAAATATCTCCTAAACCTGTACGGTTTAGAAGATATTCCCCCTTGCAATGAGCCGCTGACTGCAGCGGCGCATGCGCACAGGGGATTCTCGGCTGAAAACCTGGCAGATGCCGGACCTTGTCGGAAAGAAGTCTCCTGCGCGCATGTGCGGGAGTGACATCGCGGCTCCGGCCACTCACAGCGCTGTAGCTGCGATACCCGGAAGACACGCCGAGGCAACAGGTCAGCTACCTCGGCGTGGACCAGTTGAGATACCGGCGCCTCGTTCTAAGGTAAGCATTTCATAATGAGCTAGTATGCGGTGAATACTAGCTCATTATGCCTTTTACCTTACAGGTGTATAAAAAAAAAAAAAAAAAATTGTCAGCGGGTTTACTACCGCTTTAAGATGTTATTGTGTTGCAGCCATTTAAAGTCCCATTAAGGGGGCTGCTTCTTTCTTTACAATTTACCTGGGATGTTGTCCTAACTACCCTATCGACTGCACCTTTACCTTCAATACATGCAAGTGTATGGGGCCGCCCTGCAACCGCGTTCAATAAAAAAAAAAAAAAACGCAATTACGTGGCAGCGGTGCCACATTTATAGGGTTAAATCAGGGAGGTGAAGGAGGCCTCCTCACCGCCTGTCAAACTCCTCCGAAAAGTGATCCATTTGCTATTTGTTTTCAGATGGGCGGCCATTACTGGTGCACATGTGAATGATCCCTTTTTTTGTTTCTTTCTTTAATTTCATCAAATTTCTTGATGTTGCTAAAATCATTGTATGGGCACAAAGCAAGCAGGATCTGCAAACAGTGGACACAGCACTGTCATGGAAGAAGCAGCCAGGGAAATGGGGATTTTCTCCTTGGAGACACTATTTATGTCTTCTCTTGCCTCAGTGCAGAAATAGAAGTATAAATCTTCCAAAACCTGTCAAATTTTTTTTTTTTTTTTTAGTTTTGGATAAAGTGAAAAAACATTAGAATCTCTGTCAATATTTTTTTTCCAGATTTTCCTTCATTTTCTGTACAATGCGTGTCAGACAGAAGAAGGGAGGTCCTCTAGACAGAACTGAGACGGCAATTAAAACGTGTTTTGTAGAAGGTTAGGGGAAGGTTAATGCGTCTAAGGAAATTTCCCTTCTTGTTCAGCTGACGGGTATTGGACCGAACAGGAAGGGAGAGGATATCCCCCCACAATTTAAATGAGAGGTCCCCCCCCCCCCCGTTAACATGCTAATTACATTTTAAATTAAACTTTTCCATTTCATACCTTATTTTAGACCCGGTGATATCACTGGGTCTCTGTGCCTCTTTATGCAATGTAATCAAATCATGGCTGGTGGGAGGGGCCAGCAGTGGGCTGTACATAGCTTCCTGAAGACATCACTGCCCCCTGCCTCAGTACTCTTCTCAGGAGCCCTTAGTCCTGAAATAAGCAGTGGGCTGGCTCATGGGAGGAGTTAAGCAAATATCAAAATGCCCTGATGGGCGGGTGTCACTCTGGAGTGGGCGTTCCTAAGCAGGCTGTATTTGCACACAGACCTCCCACATGTGAGGCTGAGCCTTTATAATTGAAAGAACTGAAAACCAATGAATGAAAGGGGCGGGGCCAGGGACAGTCAGGCTGGAGGGAAAAGGCCTAGAACAGTGGTCTCCAAACTGCGGCCCAGGGGCCGGATTCGGCCCTTTGCTTGCCTTTATCGGGCCCTTGAGGCACTATTTCACCAATTGACACTATTTCCCCTACTGACACCATCAATGGGGCATTATTCTAATACCAATAATGAGGCACTAGTTCTCCCATTGAAACCAATGACAGGGCAATAATGTCCAGGCATTTTCTACTCCTACTGACCAAAATCTGCCCCCGCTTAAAGCCTGGGCCCTTTGCTTAGAAACTTTGGGGACTCCTGAACTAGAAGATGCCAGATATCCACCAGCTAGCAAATGAGGCGGGCTCTGATTTGCTGCAGCTTTTAATGCACATTGTGAGAAGCTCACGGTGTGCAGTGACATGAGTAAGCCATTTTAGTCCAGGAGAGGAGCCGGTACAACACTAAAGTTTTAAACCCGACAGAGGTTCCAACACTTCCTTGCGACATCCAAAACTAAAGAAAAAATTTTTTTTTGCTGGAGATTAGACATAATTTGTGTTTTTTACAAGTCACATCTGTGCTTAAATCATCATTTTTAAGAAGGAACTTTTACCCTTTGCCACCTCCCCTCGTTCAGGAAGGATGCAGCAAAGTGAATCAGATTCAGACATTTCTTGAATTCTACTCTAAAAAAAAAAAAAATGTTTTCAAGAGAGGGGTAAACAAAGTCTTAAGGAAAAGCTCGGAAGAAGCGGAGGAGGAAGATCACTCAAAAAGAGTAGAGAGTTAAAAGGAAGTGAAACTAGAGAGAGAGAGGTGATTCGTGTGTCTATGAAGCAGGCGTCTTGCGCGGCGCGCCAGCTCACACAGCGCCAAGCGGAGTTCACAGCAGGTCTACGCGGCGGTAATACAGGAGGTAGGCCGTGCGCTCTACAGTCGGTTTCACCACATGGACCTGGTTTATCACTTTGACAGTCTGGTCATCGATACGCAGCCAGCCGTTGAGACCGATCTGGAAGACGTCTGTACTGTAGTGGCCGCCGGTGGCACTGTTTCCGTGGTGGTACACAACTGAAAAAAAGAAAATACAGGTCAAGAGGGTGCGGGCACAACAGAAGGGATACACAGGACATTACGACCTCAATAGGCACTTGGCCAAAGTGCAGCCATTTTGATCTAGAGCATTTAAAGCAGTGCTCTGCTCAAAAAAATAAATAAAAGCCAGCAGCTACACATACTGCAGCTGCTGGCTTTTAATAATAGGACACTTACCTGTCCTGGAGTCCCGCAATGTTGGCACTGCAGCTGATGATTACATCAGCTGTCGGGTGCCACCGCCATTGCGGGTAAGGGTACCCCAGCAGTGTAGCCTTCACGCCAGGAACCCTACTGCGCATGCGCGAGGCCTCGCTCCTCTCTCCTACTGGCCCGGCAACAGGGGGAGGAGGGAGGCCCGCGGTGATGTCACGAGCCTCGGTCCGGACTCCCGGAAGTGGGAACAGGATACTTGTCAAAGACAGGTATCCTGTCCCCCCTCCCCCCTGAAAGGTGTCAATTGTGGCACTGGAGTGGGAGAGGAGACAAATGAACGGAAGTTCCACTTTTGGGTGGAACTCCGCTTTAAGGTGCCCTTCAGCCCAACTACTACAATAAAAGAGCTAGACAGAGGCTTAGGTGCATTGTATCTCCGTCCCTAAACTTTATAAACGCACGCACACAGACCAAATGCCCATGGGGCTTATTAGCAGTGGAGGTTATAGTGCAAGTCACCTGACAACAAAGTTGGGGGTTATTAGTGATACACTGATACGAATTGTGGGGGGTTACCATTGCATCCACTGACACCAATGCATGGAGGTTATTCATGTGTCCACTGATATCAATGCTGGGGGCTAGTACTGCACCCAAAAACGACAGGGGTCATTACTTGTTTACTGATATCTATGCTGGGGGTTATTACTGCGTCCACCAACACCAATGTTTTAAGTTCTCCAGTCATCAGTGCTGGGGGGGGGCGTGCGCGGGGGTTTATTACATCTCCTGACACACACACAGATATCGTGCTGGGGGGGTTACTACTGCGTCCGACACCAATGTTGGAGGTTATTATTGCATCCACCGATATCAAGGCTGGGGGGTTATTATTGCACCCACCGATATCAAGGCTGGGGGGTTATTATTGCACCCACTGATATCAAGGCTGGGGGGTTATTATTGCACCCACTGATATCAAGGCTGGGGGGTTATTATTGCACCCACTGATATCAATGTTGGGTTTTTTTTTTTTTTTTTACTGTGTCCACCAACACCAATGTTGGACGTTACTTAGAACAGTGTTTCTCAACTGCAGTCCTCAAGGCGCCCCAACAGGTCATGTTTTCAGGATTTCAGATCAAACAGCTGTGGTAATTACTAAGGCAGTGTAACTGATCAAATATCACCTGTGCAAATTAATGGAAAGCCTGAAAACATGACCTGTTGGGGCGCCTTGAGGACTGGAGTTGAGAAACACTGATTTTGAAGTTCACCGAAGCCAATGCTGTGTGTTATAGAATTCCAGTTTCTTTAGTGTGCATTGCAATATGCTGCAGAAAATGGTGTGAAAATGGGGTGTGGTGACGGTATTCAGCAGGGTCACAACTATTATAATCAGCTTTTGTGATCGTTTAGCGCCACTAATGTTAGAGTATTCACTGTAGCATATTTTGAGATTATTGTTATTATAGTGGCAGCTTATATAGTTCTAAAATATTTTGGTGATTTCACGAGCACTAAGGGGGGAGGTGTCAACCATATTTGTCTGATTATTTCTCCTTTTATTAGATATAAATACCAATAATATTCATATTGAGACCGGCCATGTAGACACTAATTCGTTTGTCAATAGTAATAAAATAAAATATTTTAGAATGTAATATGAAAACCCTAAATAAGAGGGTCAATTTAACTGAAGTCATTTATATTCTTCAAAAATATTAGCAGCATATTTTAGACCCACTGATGACACTTACCTGCAAAGAGCCTGTAAGTCCTTTGGCCTTTAAATATCTTGCCTTTTACTCCAGGAGAAAGCAAATCTACATAAGTAATGAGACAACATTAAAAACATGAAAACATTTAACAAGTCAGAATTTTTTTTGATCAAAGACATGTGGCAGAATACATTTTTTTCTTAAATTAATGAATAAATTTGATTTTATTGGATATGTTTTGTAACAGAAAGTAGAAAATATAATTTGTTTTCGTTTATATTATTTTAAAATAAAAAACCCAGCGGTGATGAAATATCACCAAAAGACAACTATTTTTGTGAAAAAAAAAATGGTATAGAATTCCATTTGGGTACAGTTTTGCATGACCGGTTAAAAGTAGCACAATGCTGAATAGCAAAAAAATAATAATAATAATAATACCCGGGTCAAGAAGGGGGTAAAAACCTTCCAGGGTTCAAGTGGTAAAGTAAAACTTTCCAGAGAAAAACATGGAGGCCAACATTTATGAACTCCATATGAAAATGCTAGTTGCCTGGCTATTATACTGGTCCAATGACTATGAAACCAAGTCACTGATCTGGAACAAGCATGAGGATTAGGAAAGTGAGATTCTTTTTTTTTTTTTTTTCGATCACCCCCCTCCTCTCACCTTTACTAATTTCCAGATCCACGGGGTATTCAATATTCTTCACCAGCTTCTGGCAGCCGCCAGTCTTCTCGAACACGAAGCGTTTGAGGTGCAGAACGAGTACAGGAGGCAGCTCCTCCAGAGTCACCCGCCGGCTGATTTCCACCTAGAGGAGGAAGAAGAGGAGTTTAGAACGAGGACAAGACCAGCTATTTCTTGGCAAGTCTTAACAGCCAGGTGCAGGCCCAGAATAAGATAGGTCCTGCTTGGGGTTGACCTCAAGAGCTATTCAGGCCCAGAATTCTATGTACAAACCCAGGCTTTATTCAGGGTAACGCTCATTATCCTGGGTGTGAGGTCAGCAGACACATAGCAGGGGTAGGCAACCTTGGCACACCATAGGTGGTGCAACTACAAATCCCATGAGGCACTGCAAGACCGACAGCCACAGGCATGACTGCCAAAGGCGCAATGGGATTTGTAGTTTCACTGCAGCTGGAGTGCTGAGGTTGCCCTCTTCTTCACTCCACCCCATTGCCATTGCTCTTCACTCCACCCCATTGCCATTGCTCTTCACTCCACCCCATTGCCATTGCTCTTCACTCGACCCCATTGCTCTTCACTCCACCCCATTGCTCTTCACTCCACCCCATTGCCATTGCTCTTCACTCCACCCCACCCCCAGCTACTGTGGAACTTCACTCTCTCAATCAACATTGATTATTTTTAATCCACATGCTCCTAGCATTAGTAAACAGATAGGAAAGTATATCACATTTACTTGTTTTGAACTATTTTTTTGTACATTTTTCTCAGTTACTTCCTGGCTTCCTGCCTAGGCAAATGTCGTCACACATCCCAGAAGTCTTGAGGAGAGGAGGAGGGGTTTTCTCAGCTAAGCTCACTTTCCTGCCTGCATGAGCTAAAGCCAGATGGATTCCAGGAAGTAAATGCTACATTAATCATTTGCCCTTACTCAAGACGGCCAAGGCCAAAAACGCTAGGAGGTTGTTTTTTTAAAGTGATTTATCATCAAAACAAAGCATGGAGACATTGATGGGTGGATAGATTGAAGGGGGGGGGTTGCTTTGAATGTTAAAAATGAATTTGTGTTTTTGGTGCTCAGATGCGGTGAACATCCGCTTTAAAATGTTACATGGGGGGGGGGGGCAGCTGGGCCAGCACAGCCAAACATACTCAAAAAGCAGAGCAAACGGCTGTGCTGGGGAATCGATTCTTCCCAAATAGTCTATACATCTATCTTGCTGCCTCCTCTCTGGGGCTGTCCGCTGCAAGCTCACCACTCGGAGGGCCAGTGTAGGTCCACTCTGTGGTGTTGCGTTCTGTCCCCCAGCTAGGGAAACGGTCATGCACAAAATCACAATCTATTGCCTGCCTTAGGACACTATGTACAGAACCCTGCTAGCTCCACCCACCAGCCGTACCCTGGCCACATTGCATAAAGAAGCATAGAGACCCAGTAACGGTGTCACTGGATCTAAAATAAGATATGTAATGAAAATGGAATGGTTTGATCTAAAGATATCTTTAGCCTGTAGATGAAGCCTGAAGAAAGCCTCTAGTGTGCAGCAGCAGAAGGTTACCGGCAAACTACCACCTGCACCTGTTCTGTATAGAGGTATAAAAAGAGAACCTCCCTTATGAAACAAGCCCAGAGAGATGTGCAGAGCTGCAGACGAGGAGCGCGACCCAGACAGGCCGCAGACAGCAGGAATTCTCAACCCTGGAAGCAGAAGCTGGAAAGGGCTCCAAGTGGTGGCTTGCGTTTAGCTACAATAATACGAGTTAATACGGCGGGTCAGGCACTTGTCTGCAGCCAGGCCCAGAAGTGTCTGACAAGGCCAATAAAATTACTGGTTTCCGCAAACAAAACACATCTATCTAAAATTGACTTTTCTTGCTCAGCTGGTAAGGGAACTGGCGCCAGAAGCTGTGGAGTTACAGAGATTCTTATAATATTGATCAGTGTTTGTTGGAGAAACGCTCCATAGTCCACGCTGGAGAAGACAATCCAGAAAACCTAATTTATAAGATGTAATAAATCAACATTTTTATTCCGCAGACAAGCTTTGTTTGTGTCAATGTCAAAATACTTTCAACGGTATATTTGAAGCGTTTATTCACCCTTACCAAAAAGCACACTGTGCTCTCCCATATGGGTACAGGTAATTGGTGTAGCACACTACGTCGCTTCTAGCCAGGGCTCTCTTTCAAATCTCAGAACACAGGCCAAAACCTCATTAACCACCTCCCGCCCGCCCTGACAAATGTCTATTGTTCTGGGACGACGTCATATGATGTTGTCCCACTCTCGGCACGCGTAGCGCTGAGATTGGTGGCGTGCTCTGTCCCAGGGGCATGGCGCATCACCAATCTTGGTAATGAGCCGATGCTCTTTACCCATGCGATCAGCTGTGTCCAATCAATGGTTATCGGCATTCCTTACCTCGGATTGACAGAGTGTGAGAGGAGAGGAGCCGGTCAGAGGCATTTCCTCACAGGGTATAATCAGGGCACGGATTATCAGGGGACTGTTGGGTCCCAATAGTGCCCAACAGTGATGCCAATTAAAGCGGCCTCGCCAGGGACCAGCAGCGCGGCCGGTCGCCAGGGACCAGCAGCGCGGCCGGTCGCCAGGGACCAGCAGCGCGGCCGGTCGCCAGGGACCAGCAGCGCCCATCAGGTCGCCAGGAAACAGCAGCGCGGCCGGTCGCCAGGAAACAGCAGCGCGGCCGGTCGCCAGGGACCAGCAGCGCGGCCGGTCGCCAGGAAACAGCAGCGCCCATCAGTGAAGAAGAAAAATTACTTTTTTACAAAATTGTCAGCCTCTATGTTTATAGTGCAAAAAATAAGCATAGAGGTAAATCAAATACCACCAAAAGAAAGCTTTTTGTGCGGGGAGACTTTTTTAAAATAATATTTTTTAGGGACAGCGTCACATGACCGCGCAATTGTCAAAGTAATGCAGTGCCGTACCGCCAATAATGGCCTGGTCAGGAAGGGTGGGGGGGAATGGAGTAAATCTTCAGGTGGTTACCGAATGCAGGCCAAAACCTAATTAAGCCTTCTTAAAATCTTCTACAGCCTGTGATTGCAGAGATGGAACTGCCATTGGGACCAGCACCCCCTAGTGGCAGGGGAGAAAGTGTCCTGTCCTTTCAGGCTGTACATGGACAGTGTGTGCGGTCTTCTGTCACAGCGGCTGAGCTCAGAGGGGGAGAACACGCTGCGCATGTGCAGCCAGAAGGTACAGGATGGCACACTCCCTCCCGAGGCTCTAGAGGGCGCTGGAGCCAACAAGCTATTCCATCCCTTCAATAACTCAGGGCAGAGTCATCACAGACTGTAGAAGGCTGGAAGGTAGGCTTAAGCTCACTATGCTGCTATATACCCATATGGGACCGCAAAGTGTACTTTTTGGTAAGGGGGAACTAACCCTTTAACAGACCAAAAGGGACCAAATAAGAGGTTACATAGACCTAAAAAAATGCGCATACAGCAGCTCTTGCTGGCAATACTCTCTCTGCGCTGTCCCCCCGCAGTCTCACCGCTCTGCAATCCAGCGCAGGTACTGTGCAGATTTCTTTATAAAACCTAAAACTGTGTAGTGACATTGCAGAGTTCCCCTTTAACCACCCGTCTACCTAGGTATGTTCATAAATGGTATGGTAGACAAGTAGACTGCTGCAAGCTGGGTACCGGCTTAAGAGGCCAGTGAAAGACTTTCCGATTAAATAAAAAAAAAATGATCTGGCCGGCTCGAGAGCCACTCAAGCACTTTTATAGGGTTCTCAATGTGTGCCCCTCATCAACGGCAACCACAGCGGTTCTCAGGCTCTCCCATTCCTTCAGAGAGCCCCGAACCATGGGACACGTCTCGTACATTGAGAGCAGGAGAAACCTGGGGAGCATCCATTCCCCGATCCCTCCTGCGATTAATGACCTGGGAAGCAACGTGCATTACATTACGTCCACAGCTGTCTTTAACGTGACTGGTGAGGCCGAGGATGCAGCTATTCAAGCACAATCTGTGCTTGAGTAGCTGCGACGGAGAGGACCGGTCACCTGCACATGCTTTCACATGGGGACTTTTTAGCCCCCCTATGATAGAGTTAAAAGATGAGGTAAAAAAAATTAAAAAATAAATAAATAATAAAATAAAAATTATCAAAATATTTTTTTTTAAGCACCCCCATACAATAAGCGCAGCATAGGGCGAGCACATGTATGTAAACATCAAATGCGTCACATGAGGTATTGTCGTAGACATCTGAGTGACAGCAATAATATTAGGGCTGCAATTCACGGTTCACTGTAAACTGATAACCTATAAAAAGACTATGGAGGATTTTGGGTACCATCTTTTTTTTTTTTTTTTTTGCGATTTCACAGGCATGTGACATTTTAAGACTTGGCATGTTTGGTATCCATTTACTCAACACAACCCAATCTTTCATATTTTTACCAAATAATAGATATAAATAAATGTGTTTGTTTTGACTAAAATTAATTTTAGTGCATTGCTTCCTGAAATTATGTGTTTGAAAATAGCTGCGCAAATATCGCGCGACATAAACACCCACCATTTTGTTCTACAAAGCCTCCGTTTCCAAAACACACTTTCTTTGGGGGGGGGTTACAGTCATTTCAAGCAAACAATGCAGATTTAAACGTGTGCAAACAAATAAAAAAAATTGCTCCGGTAGGCAAGTGGTTAAGCCATCAGCGACAGCATCTTCCGGAGAGGCCTCCACACACCAGCCGTTATCTTTGTTTTCAATACACCGGCTCCTGTTCATTACAGCAGAGACGTAACACTGGCACACAATCCGAGACAGGCTGTGAAAAAGCACACTGAGTTTGTTTACTGAAGCTGGAACTTTCTGAATTATTCTATCTTGGATTGCGGGTTTGATCTGTGAGCCATCTACAGAAAATCACAAGGCCGGCCAAAGCCTTGACTTAGAATCTCTCTGCATCAAAACGCGAAGCAGCAAATTAGAACTTCCTTCTGTCCGCATTACGGCAGCACCGTGCAATGCCACACAGCCGGCTCGGTTCATGGTACAGACCCCTCCCACTCTCAGCCTGATCTCCGACATGCAGCAGGGTTAACCCATCGAATCTGGGGGGGCCTTGAAGTCTAGATACCAATACCAAATTTAGAGTGTGTTAAAGTGTTACTAAACCCACAACAGTAAAATCAGTCTGTATATGCAGTAAAGCATGCTTGTTATACTCACTGTGGAACCCAAAAGGGTTAACCCTCCACATTGTGTCCCCAATCCATCTCCTGACAGAACAGAGCCTTGGGGTCACTCTGCACATGCTCAGTTTGGTGTGTATTGCCAGAGAGGGTTTTTTTTTTTTGTTTTTTTTTTGCTTGCAATCAACACAGGGTACCAGTGCCAGCCAATCAGCAACATCCAGAGGGTCAAGGGTTCCTGCAGCCTCAGGACAGTCAGGGGAGAGTGAAAACGCCTCCTACAAGCTTTAACCAGACACTGATAGAAGTCACAAGACTGCTATATACTGCTGATGGGAAAAGGTATTTAGCCGTTTATATTTACTAAAACAAATTGCATTTCCATGTACTGTGGGAGACCAAAATATACTTAATGCAGGGTCCTGGGTTTAGTAACATTTTAGTCCAATTTGCTGGCCTATATAACTTTCACATTAATGTCTTGCCAATTGCCTAACGCATGTGCGGCAGCAGGGCGGGCCGGCCTTAAAGTGGAAACTAAACTCTTCTTTCCTTTACAGCCAAAGAAGCTGCCATCTTAGCCTCTGTCTGATCTGCAGGTGCCATGGCTCTGTACATGTGATCAGTTATGGCACCAGCTATTTGATAGCTTGACAGTTCAGTTGAGAGCACAAGCAACTGAGTTATTATTCACGCATGCCTTGAATGGGAAACTGTTAAATCGATGAGTTTATTTCGCTAGAATGCCCACGTGCAGCACACATGCATCAATTAGCGCACCACAGTTCTGTGCTGAAAGCATGCTTACAGTGCACGCCTAGCAAAGTTATCACAGATGGCTCCGGGTTCACCGTTTATGAAGGGAGGGGCTACTGATCATGTGACTACCGTGACAGCCAATCACAGCAGGCACATGGATCACAAATTCTACCTTCTATCATTCAGAACCCCCTTAAAAGGGTTGGCAGGAGCCAGCAACACGACGTGGCTTTTATTCAGACAGGTGGTGATATCCAATCAATAAGCAATAATAATGGATCAAAATTTAGGCGGTTTAGTGGGGACTGGCCGAATTTCGATCCATGTATAGGCAGGCTGGTTGTACACAGGATGATCTGTCGATCGTCTTGTGTACAACCAGCCTGTTGGGTTTTTCTCAAGTGATTAGTGCCACCGGCTAAAGTCAGCAGCACCAATCATTGTGTTCTACTGGCAGGGAAGGCTTCCCACCGGCAGAACACAATAGTGCCACCCTTGGTGGAAAGAAAAAAAAAATAGCATAATCTATGGGCTGCCTTACAGGCTGAGAAACTAACTATAACCTGTAAAGCAGAGAGATCAATAGAAATCTATGAGGTATGGCTAAGAAAGCCAGCATCACATCCCTTAATAAACTGAAAACATGCCATACAGCAGGGGTCAGCAACCCGTGGCCCACACCTGGTCCGCCACCGCTGACTGTCAGGCCCATCAGTGCCCGCTGCACAGCGGGGGACCAGTTGCGCGTGGCCGGCGGGCGTGATCGCCAGAACTGGGATTTGTGTGTGTAAACACACAAATCCCTGTTCTGTCAGGGGAGAGGAGACAGATCATTTGTTTCTAGTAAGTAGGAACGATATGTCTCCTCCCCCAATCAGTCCCATCCCCCCCACAGTAACAAACACTCACATTTAACCCCTTGATCACCCCCTAGTGTTAACCCCTTCCCTACCAGTGACATTTACACAGTAATCAGTGCATTTTTATAGCACTGATCACTGTATAAATTTCAATGGTCCCAAAATGTGTCAAAAGTGTCCGATCTGTCCGCTGCAATGTCGCAGTACCGCTAAAAATCACAGATCCCCACCATTACTAGTTAAAAAAAAATCCGTAAAGCTTTCCCATAGTTTGTAGACGCTATAACTTTTGTGCAAGCCAATCAATATACAGAGGATTGCCAGTAAGCGGTTAACGAGCGTTTCGCAATACAAGCACTGTATTTTTAAAAATCGTAACTCGGTTTGCGAGTGTTGTCTCGGGGCCTCGAGTGTTGTCTCGGGGCGCCAGAGGCAAGCAGAGCCGAACGTCACGTTCGGAAATGCACGGAAAGGCCCGAGTACAGCACGGCTGACCTCGGCAAATCTCGGGTAGGAAGTCTTTCCGAGGTCAGCCGAAGTGTCCTTGGGCCTTTTCGGCCGTTTCCGAGGCTCTCTGGCGCCCCCCTCCCCCCCCTGGCCACATGCGGTATTGCATCCCATTGAAGTCAATGCGAAACAAATTATTTTCGTTTCCATTGACTTCAATGGGAAAACTCGCTTTGATATGTGAGTACTTTGGATTAGGAGCATACTCCTGGAACGGATTATGCTCGTAATCCAAGGTTCCACTGTAGGCTTATTGCGATTTTTTTTTTTACCAAAAATATGTAGAATATATATTGGCCTAAACTGATGAGGAAATTTGTTTTTTTAAAACATTTTTTGGGGATATTAGAGCAAAAAGAAATTGTTTCTTTTTTTCAAAATACTCGCTCTTTTTTTGTTTATAGCGTAAAAAAAACAAAAAAAAAAAAAAACAAAAAAAAAAAACGCAGAGGTGATCAAATATCACCAAAAGAAAGCTCTATTTGTGGGGGAAAAAAAGGAAGTAAATTTTGGGGTTTGGGTACAGCGTCGCACGACTGCGCAATAGACAGTTAAAGCGATGCAGTGCTGTATCGCAAAAAATAGCCTGGTCGTTAAGCAGGAAAATCTTCCGGTCTGTAAGTGGTTAAATGGCTGTACTGTTATGCTGGACTGGTGTGTACCTTTAAATTGTACTGTTTGCAAAAAAAAAATTGAATGCGTGGCAGGATAAAAGTATAAGAAAAAAAAAAATAAAACCTTTCTTCCGCTTTAATTTCCACTGCAATTACCACGAGGTCGAGCTGAGTCATTCCCCTTTGGAGTTTATTGTTCTCAGCTTTTCCTTATAAAACTTCTATTCCTGTGAAATATGAGATCTTCAATGATTCCCCTTTTCCCATCTACTGAAAAATGTAGGTTAAAAGAAATAACCCCAATTCTCCTACATTTGCAGTGTTTCTGCGCCGTTCTGTGATATATTTCCTGGTAACTGAATATACCAGCTTTAAAGCTGAAGTGTAATGTGCGCAGCATATAATACCTTCTCCTTTTCCCTCCCCACCGGGTCTTTCTGCCGGCCTTGTTCCATAGTAAGATGGAGTTCAGTGGGCTCCTGTAAATGACACAGCAGTCTGCCTTAAAGAGGAACTTCGCTCACCCAATCAACATTGATTATTTTTAATCCTGATGCTGCAAGCATTAGTAAATAGATAGAAAAGTATACCAAATTTATTTGTTTTAAATTTTTTTTTTTTTTTATATTTCTTTAGTTACTTCCTGGTTTCTGGCCCAGGTAAATAAGGTCATACATCCCAGAAGTCTTCAGGAGGGGAGGAGGTTTTCATTTCAGCGAAGCACACTCACCTGCCTGAGCTAAGGCCAGATTGATTCCAAGTAGTAAATGCTACATGAACCATTTGCCCTTACTCAAGATGGCCACAGCCAGAAATGCTAGGGCGGCATTTTTTCAAAGTGATTTCTCAAGCAAAATAAAGCATAGACATGGAGGGATGGGGGAGCTTGCTTTGGATATTAACCACTTCCCGCCCATAAGCCATCATATGAAAAAAAAAAAAAAAAAAAAAAGCTAATTGCCGCCATTACTAGTAAATCAAATAAAAATATCCCAGTTTGTAGAGGTGATAATGTTTGCGCAAACCAATCAGTATACGCTTATTGGGATTATATGTAGCAGAATATATATTGGCCTAGACTGATAAAGAAAATTAAATTTTTTTTTAATCAGATATGTTTGATAGCAGAAAGGAAAAATATTTTTTATTTTTCCAAATTGTCGGTCCTTTTTTGTTTATTGTGCAAAATATAAAAACCGCAGTGGTGATCAAATACCACCAAAAGAAAGCTCTATTTGTGGGGAAAAAAAAAGACGTAAATTTTATTTGGGTAGTGTCACAATTGTCAGTTAAAGTAACGCAATGCCGTATCGCAAATAAAATGGCCCCTTCCGGAATTGAAGTGGTTAAAATAACCTGTAAAGGGTTTTGAAGTGTTGCCTAAGTTTTGGGTACTATAGTTTATTTTGTTGCGAATTCAAGGGCTTGAGCAATGTTTGGCATGTTTTGCATCTATTTACTCGATGCAAACCAATATTTTACCAAATAATTGGGAATAATAGCGTTTACCCTAAAATTCATTTATTTTAGTTTTTTTTTTTCCTGAATTTTTTTATTTATTTTTTTTGAGGGAGATGTGTAATAGTAATTTCTAGCAAGAAAAATGCCAATTTTGCAAGGAAAAGAAAAAAATAAATACCGTATTTATCGGCGTATAACACGCACTTTTTTCCCCTTAAAATCAGGGGAAAATCGTGGGTGCGTGTTTTATGCCGATACCCGCTAATTGTGAGCTATCGGCGGCAATCGCCGCCGACATTCACATAGCGAGTTTTAAATATGGCGCCGCGGAGTTCAGAGGGACTCGGCGGAGCTGAACGATCGCCGCCGAAATCACAGAGCCGAGATACACATAGTCGAGCGTATTCGTCTCTTTCCGGCGCCGCTCACAGTCACGCCTAGTCCCGCCATTGGACCTGTGTTATGTCCATCATAGGGCGGGACTGGGCGGGACTGTGAGCGGCGCCGGAAAGAGCCGAATACACTCGACTATGTGTATCTCGGCGGCGTTCGTTCAGTTCCGCCGGCGCCGAGTCCCTCCGAACTCCACGGCGCCATATTTAAAACGCAAACTACTGTTGGCGGCGATCTGTACTGTGTATGTCGGCGGCGATCAAGCATGGACACTGGGGGCAAGGCTGCACTGACCACTGGAGCAAAGCTGCACTGACAAGGCTGCACTGGGGCAAAGCTGCACTGACAAGGCTGCACTGGGGCAAAGCTGCACTGACAAGGCTGCACTGGGGCAAAGCTGCACTGACAAGGCTGCACTGGGGCAAAGCTGCACTGACAAGGCTGCAATAACAATAACAAGGCTGCAGATGAACACTGATGAGGCTGCATTGATGGGCATTTAAATGTAAGTTTCTTTTCCTTAAACTTCCCTCCTAAAAGTTTTTTTCCTTAAAATTCTCTCCTAAACTTGGGGTGCGTGTTATACGCCGATAAATACAGTAAATACATTTTATCCCGGTAGGCAAGCCAGCTGAACAAAAACAAGCAGAAGACTGATGAGCTTCATCTATTTCACTCTGCTCACTCCTCCTATCAACTAAGCACTATGGAGAACCTGTAATAAAAAGGGAGAAAAGTCAACAGCATTCTGAAAATGTTTCTAACACTTATTATGAACATGTAGGGTCAGCTGTTCACCTTATGTGACCTCTTATGTGTCCCTAATAAATGTTGGAAATATTTCTGGAGTGCTGGTGAGGTTCTTCCTCTTTATAGATCTGCCTGAAGTTCAGCTTTCACATACATATAGTTGTATTTGTCGTAACACTTTTTCTTTCAAAGGCGTCTGTTAACTTTTTCATAACCTAACCCCTGTGTGTGTAAAACATATTTTCTTTCCGTCTAGCGCGCGTCGGTGATATTTATCCAGTCTTTGCATCAATATAACCAATAACATTATTGCGTTCAATAAACAGATCCCACGTCTGCAGACCGCTCCGCCTCCCGCCGGCCAGGCTACCTGTGTGACTTGGAAAAATGACCATTGGCCTAAATGTCAGGATTGGTGGGTGGAGAGGGGGGGGGGATGCGGGTGACGCGAGGCTTCACGCCGTCTCTTGTACTTTGTCGTCTCAAGCTAATTATTGTGCAATTTTTTCTTCTTTTTTTTTTTTTTTTTTTTACTCTCAGCCCAGACATCAAAATAAAAACCAGACGCAGCCGCTGCTAGATAAACTAAACACCCGTCCCTCCGAAAACCCTTAATTGTACGTCGGTCTCTCTGCGAATACCAAAAATGACAGGTTTGCAACCAAATCCTTACATGCAGAAATCACAAGGAACTTGGCGCTGAAGGTTACGCCCGCAGCTGCTGCGACCTTCAAACAGCCGGAGGCAAAACTCGCCAAGGGGGTTTTTTTTTTCCCTTGCCTGGAGCCGGACTGTTGCTTAACCCTTGTGGTGCCAAATTATTATATACTGTGTAAAAGACCTAACCCACCAAGATTACAGGGGTGGCTAATAAAATGTGTAAAAGTAAAACTTAAAAGGATTTTTAGGGGACATATTGAAACACCCTTAGGCCTCATTCAGACTTGCTATGGGGGGGGGCGCAAAAATGCATGGTTGAGACGTATCCTCCTTACACTGCAATAGGCAGCGGATGGAGGTTTTCACATGTCGGGGGCACAATGCTTTGTTTCCAGACCGCAGCAAACCCCCCTGAACACTTTAGTGAGGGAAATAAGTATTTGATCCCCTGCTGATTTTGTACACTTTTCCCACTGACAAAGAAATGTTCAGTCTATAATTTTAATGGTAGGTTTATTTTAACAGCGAGAAACAAAACAAAAAAAAAAACAAACAAACACTTTTCAAAAAAGTTATAAATTGATTTGCATTTTAAATGAGCGAAATAAGTATTTGATTCCCTATCAGCAAGATTTCTGGCTCCCAGGTGTCTTCTATACAGGTAACGAGCTGAGATTAGGAGCACTCTCTTAAAGGGTGTGCTCCAAATCTCAGCTTGTTACCTGTATAAAAGACACCTGTCCACAGAAGCAATCATTCAGATTCCAATTTCTCCACCATGGCCAAGACCAAAGAGCTTGTCCAAGGATGTCAGGGACAAGATTGTAGATCTACACAAGGCTGGAATGGGCTACAAGACCATCGCCAAGCAGCTGGGTGAGAGGGTGACAACAGTTGGTGTGATTATTCGCAAATGGAAGAAACACAAAATAACTGTCAATCTCCCTCGGTCTGGGGCTCCAGGCAAGATCTCACCTCGTGGAGTTTCAATGATCATGAGAACGGTGAGGAATCAGCTCAGAACTACACGGGAGAATCTTGTCAATGATCTCAAGGCAGCTGGGACCATAGTCACCAAGAAAACAATTGGTAACACACTACGCCGTGAAGGACTGAAATCCTGCAGGAAGGTCCCCCTGCTCAAGAAAGCACATGTACAGGCCCGTCTGAAGTTTGCTAAGGAACATTTGAATGATTCAGAGGAGAACTGGGTGAAAGTATTGTGGTCAGATGAGACCAAAATCAAGCTCTTTGGCATCAACTCAACTCACCGTGTTTGGAGGAGGAGGAATGCTGGCTATGACCCCAAGAACACCAT
Source organism: Aquarana catesbeiana (assembly GCF_042186555.1). NCBI lineage: Eukaryota > Metazoa > Chordata > Amphibia > Anura > Ranidae > Aquarana > Aquarana catesbeiana. Next base: position 261,548,867 of record NC_133334.1, read on the forward strand.
CCCCACCATGGAGGTGGAAACATTATGCTTTGGGGTGGTTTTCTGCTAAGGGGTCAGGACAACTTGACCACATCAAAGGGATGATGGATGGGGCCATGTACTGTCAAATCTTGGGTGAAAAGCTCCTTCCCTCAGCCAGGGCATTGAAAATGGGTCGTGGATGGGTATTCCAGCATGACAATGACCCAAAACACACGGCCAAAGAAACAAAGTAGTGGCTCAAGAAGCAGCACATTAAGGTCCTGGAGTGACCTAGCCACTCTCCAGACCTAAATCCAATAGATAAGAAATATGTGGAGGGAGCTGAAGGTTCGAGTTGCCAAACGTCAGCCTCAAAACCTTAATGACTTGGAGAGGATCTGCAAAGAGGACAAAATCCCTCCTGAGATGTGTGCAAACCTGGTGGCCAAATACAAGAAACTTCTGACCTCTGATTGTCAAGAAGGGTTTTGCCACCAAGTCATGTTTTGCGAAGGGGTCTAATACTTATTTCACCCATTAAAATGCAAATCAATTTATAACTTTTGAAATGCGTTTTTCAGTATTTTTTTTGTGGGTTATTCTGTCTCTCACTGGTAAAATAAACCTACCATTAAAATTATAGACTGATCATTTCTTTGTCAGTGGGCAAACATACAAATCAGTAGGGGAATCAAATACTTTTCTCCCTTACTGTGTATATATAAAAGTCAAAAGGGAAGTGCCACAAATGACCTGCAACCTCATGTGATGCAAACGTTTGCTTAATGTTTGTCAGCAAAAATAGGGTTAAAAACAGACGGTGAGGAGGCATCGCATTGCTTCCTCGCATCCTGTCAGTAGCCTCTGGAGAGCGATCAGAACTCAGGTTGGGCAAGAGAGATTTAGATGCATGCCTAAATCTACCCTTAGGCCTTGTTCCCACAGGGCATAATACAGCGTACACCCGTACCTACCCAGGAATTCACAGGTGTTCCTTGCATCTCTGTGCAGGCAGTCCCATTCACGTCAATTTGGACGCATTGGCGGCACAGACGCAGCTGCTGCTCTCAATATGACAGCTGTGGCGGTGTACAGCCCCAAACTCACACCATCTCTGTTTGGGTGCCATGCACCTGCATCGATGTCAAATTGGGAGCAAAGGCTGTGTCCCAATTGCCATTACCAGGATGACATGGAACACCTGTGCATCACCAGGCAGGTACACAGAACATGCATTACGTTGGAACAGCCCATTCATTTGAATGAGTTACTTAATGCACTCCAGTGTGTTAAAAATTGTGTAAGTGGTAGGGCTGGGGAAAAAAAATCGATTTGAATCTTGAATCGAGTTGAGAGGTCAAAATAAGTCAAATTTTCAGCAAATCGATTTTTTTTCTTTTTTCACCAGGACCGGCGCTGACACCACGCCGGTCCTGAGGAGCTGCGGCAGGAGTTTTTAGGCAAGGCGTCGGCCGCACACCGCGGACTAGGCTGAAGCCGCAGCCTCACCTAAAAACTCTTGCCCGCAGCTCCTCAGGACCGGCGTGGTGTCCATCAAAAAAAAAAAAAAAAAAACACACCTCGATTCGAATCGTGAATTTTTTTTTTGGAGAAAATTGCCCAGCTCTAGCAGGTGACACAGAAAAGCACACCACCACGCTGGGAAGGTGCAGTAAAGTGCCATTAGGAATCAACAGAACTGCAGCACACCAGTGAGTGTTACTGCAGTGCAAATGTGTGAATAGGCCCTTAAAAGCCAACTCCATCTTTAACCACATGTTCTTTTTTGTACTTAGGATATAACATGTTGCCAAGCATTCCCCCACTCCCAAAGCCCAACTCCGTCCCTAGCAAGGAGAAGAATACTTTGCAGGAGCCTTACACTGCACCCACCATCCAACGATCATCAGTGCAAAAGCTTTGCAGGCTCGTGTGGAAAATATACGCACGTATTTTTCCTGCAAAAAGAAGCGCATTTATTTTTTTTCCTTAGAGCGAACTTTGTTTTTAAAGTGGTTGTAACCCCCCCCCCCCTTAACTATTCCTTTAAAAGCTCCTTTAACCACTTCCGGACTGCCCACCACACATTTACTGCGGCAGGGCGGCCCTGCTGCGCCAAACAATGTACCTGTATGTTATTGTTTCTTCCAGGTCTGGGGTGCGCTCACGCCGCCGGTGATCTGTTACCGCTGGGATAGGACACAGGGGGAGCCAATCAGCGAGTCCAGGGGACGCGACGTCCACCGGGACACGCTGATCGTTGACAGGAGAGCCAGAAAGGCGGTTTGCCTATGTAAACTAGTCAGAGAGGAGGATTGAGATCTTGCGTTTCTGCTAAGCAGGAACCCAGATCTCTCTTCCTCCAGTTAAGCCATCCCCCACACAGTAAGAAAGCACTCCCTAGGAGCACATGTAACCCTTCGATCGTCCCTGATGTTAACCCCTTCCCCAGTGTCTACAATACAGCGAGATTGCATTTTTTTTTAGCACCGATTAGTGTCCCTGGTCCTCAAAAAGTGGCACTTAGTGTCCGATTTGTCTGCCGCAATCCATTAAAAAAAATAAATAAAATCGCTGATCGCCGCCATTACTAATAAAAATAAAAATGCCATAAATCTTTCCCATAGTTTGTAGACATAATTTTTGCGCAAACCAATGAATGTATATTCATTGGGATTTTTTTTTACCAAAAATATGTAGCAGAATAAATATTGGCATAAATCAATGAAGAAATTTGATTTTTTTTTTTTATTGGATGTGTTTTACAGCAGAAAGTAAAAAATAGTTTTTTGTTTTTTTTTCAAAATTGTTAGTTTTTTTTATTTATAGAGCAAAAAATAAAAATAAATAAAAACCGCAGAGGTGATCAAATACCACTAAAAGAAAGCTCTATTTGTGGGGAAAAAAGGACATACATTTTGTTTGGGTACAATGTCAAAAATGGCCTGGTCATGAAGGGGGTGAAACCTTCCAGGGATGAAGTGGTTAAAGCATGAATAACAGCATACTGCTGTTCAAGTGTAATTTGTCCCTTTGTTTCTCTCATGTTCTAAAATACCTGGTTGATCCTGCCTGTTCCCGTGTTCCCCTATGTGAACTGACCACCGTAATTATGGCTGCTGATCCATGATACCGTGGTCAGTTTACGTGCCACCGTCATCCCGCAGTCTCTCCCTCTCCTCCTCCCTGCCTGTCAGCCCAGTCTGTATAGTGAGAGAATATCTGATCTGCAAATACATATCCCCATTACTTGTATCACCCTCTGTTTTATGAAGATCTAAAGTACCGCGTGCCCGTTTTTTCTAAATTACGTCTTCTGACGTCAGAGGGGCATCTCAGCACTTACTGCTGCTTTCCTTAGATCGGGGAGGAAAAGCAGAGGGGGATTACATGAGCGCAGAATGGCGCTGTGAGATAAGGTATTTAGGATAATAATAATTAAAAAAAAAAAACACACACACACACACACACACACACACACAGCACATTAGATCTTCATATAACAGAGAGGAAGAAAGTAATAGGGGTATGTGACTTAACCACTTTAAGTACCATCCTATGCAGCTGCTTGTACGAGAGCAGGCAAAAAGCTAAGTGAGAACAGAGAAGGCCCAACCAAAATTAGTTTTTCAGGATTGTCAGGTTTTTAAATTGTGGTCTTTGTCCCCTTTTGAGATCTTGCCTCATTTCCTGTTAGGACAGGAAGTGACGAGTAACCTCTCCAGCTAAAAGAAAACGTTCAATTAAGCAAGGAAGGGCCAGGGCTTCTGAAAAGCTATTCCTGTCCTGGTTGCAACCAACCTTATTTTCTGTCCTCTTACAGGAAGGAAGAATTGTGGTAAAATTACCTCAATGGGGATATTGAATAGAAGTACTTATGCTTCCCACACATATCCAAAACTAAACATTTCAGTTACAGTTGAGCTTTAAAGGCAAGTCAAACGCAACACAACTTCTCTTATAAGCTCCCTTTTGGTCTGCTAAATATCCCATTAAAAGATCTTTGCAATATCTGTTCAAGAAGTGCAAAACTATCCCTGATGGTCAGGTCAGTGTCCTCTGCTCACTTTGTGTTATCTCAAGGAGTCTAATTAGCCCTTCTAGTTCTTTTCTTGGACTACAGAAAAACCGGTCCCTGCATTGTGGAGGGATTCAGCAGTTTAGCAAAAAGACAAGAGGGTGGGGCTGACATCATTTCTTGTACTTTTGAGTCCACAACATAAACTAGATTAACAGGTTGTTTTCTGTACTTTTAGAGTCTTATACAGGGGAAAAACATGGGGAATGTGCATATTCTGCAGAGATGTACTGAAATGTTCTCGTTTGTATTCCCAATATGCAATTTAATCAATCCCAGCTGTCCTTTAAAATTGGGAGAAACTCCCATCTCTGACTCTATAATAAGGCCAACCTATAGGTAGTGTAATAATCTCATAAACGTGCGCGGTTTCAAAGATATTTACATTACATGCAGCCGGTGACATCACTGGCGCAGTTCCTGCCACCCGGGCTGTTCCTTCAGAGTCCTGCGCCATAAGCGGCGTCATCGTGGCTCCGGCCAATCACACAGAAGGAAGACCGAGTGAAGATGGAAGCACCTGCAGCGGTGAAAGCGTGGCACTGAAAGGCTTAGTTTTAAGGGAAGTTTTTGTGCTAGTATGGGTATAGTATATGTATATATATATATATATATATATATATATATATATATATATATATATATATATATTTATTATACTATGCTAGTATACTATACTCATACTAGCACAAAAACTTCCCTTAAAACGAAGCCTTTCAGTGCCACGCTTTCACCGCTGCATAGTATACTAGCACATTATGACATTACCTTTCAGGGTACAAAAAAAACCCCCCAGCGGTTTACTACCGCTTAAACAGGGTCTTTAATCCGAGGGCGGGAAGGATCGGTTGATCACGTGACCACTGATACCAGCTACAGATTATGAGCCGGGATCTTTGACAGCTCAGTCATTGAGCTAGAAGCATGCTCTCAGCACAGAAAGCTCTGGGTGGACACATACAGTGTGTACGGCATGTAGGCGTTAAAGTCCACCCTATTTGCCGCTGCACATTTACCTTACATGGGCAGCAATAGGTCAAGAGCTGATTGACCCACAGAATGATGCCAGCACTAGACTGCAGTAGCAGAGGGGTTAATGAAGAGAAGAGCGGACACACCTCTTGTTTGGTTTTTGTGGTGTAGCCCTGGACCGATTCCCGGGCTACGAGGGTTTCCAGTGCGTCTTGGACGGTGCGAATCTTCTCCGACTGGATGTCCAGCTGCAGGGTGAAAAAAGGCTGAAGAGTGGCCGACTCCTTGGAGCTTTGCTGGTACACGACGGACCTGGAATAGAGAGGGGAGAAAAATGACACAGAAGTCAGGATCGATAAGTGACCTGCCAATACTAGTCAGGAGGCAATGTAACAAAAACAAACCAAGAGAATCCTTTTACCCGGATTTTATATACCTTGTAACCCATTGCTTTCAGTGAAATAAAAAAAATATATCAGATACAATGTAGCTGTATATTTAACCAGTTGGACACCCCACGCTGATATTCGGCGGCAGGGAGGCCCTCCTGCGCATAATCACGTACCTTACGTGATTTTGTGCACAGGGTCACACACGCCGCCGGCAACCCACTGTGATTGGACACATCGGGAGCCAATCAGCGGGTCCGGTGGACGCAATGTCTGCCGGAACCCACCAATCGTTGACAGGAGAGGCAGAACGGTGGTCTGCCTATGTAAACAAGGCAGACCGCCGTTCTATCAGAGAGGAAGTTGGAGATCTTGTGTCTCCACGGATCTCTGTCTTTCTCCAGTTAAGCCATCCCCCACACAGTTAGAAAGCACTCCCTAGGAGCGCGCTTAACCCTTTGATCGCCTCTGATGTTAACCCCTTCCACAGTGTCATTAGTACAGCGAGAATGCATTTGTTTAGCACTGATCACTGTATTAGTGTCACTGGTCCCCAAAAAAGTGTCAGTTACACCCCTTTCACACTGGGGTGCTTTGCAGGCGCTACAGCGCTAAAAATAGCGCCTGCAAAGCGCCCTGAAAGAGCCACTCCTCACACTCCAGTGTGAAAGCCCGAGGTCTTTCACACTGGAGCGGTGTGCTGGCAGGACGGTAAAAAAAAAGTCCTGTTAGCAGCATCTTTGGAGCGGTGCATATACCGCTCCTTCCCATTGAAATGAATGGGGCAGCGCTGCTGCAGCGCTTTGCGGTGGTTTAAACCCTTTCTCAGCCGCTAACAGGGGGGTAAAACTGCCCCGCTAGCGGCCAATTACGGCTGCTAAAACGACGGTAAAGTGGCGCTAAAAATAGCGTAGTTTTACTTCCGGCGCCCCAGTGTGAAAGGGCTCTTAGGTGTCCAATTTGTTTGCCGCAATCCCGCTAAAGATTGCTGATCGCCGCCATTACTAGTAAAAAAAGAAAATCCATAAAAATATCCCATAGCTTGTAGACACTATAAAACTTTTGCGCAAACCAATATATGCTTATTGGGATATTTTTCCCCCCAAAACATATATAGCAGAATACATATTGGCCTAAATTGATGAATAAATTCGATTTTTTTTTTTACATTTATTTATTGGATTTGGTTTATAGCATTTATTACAGAATTTATGGTCGGTCTTTTTTTGTTAGCGCAAAAAATAAAAACCACGGTGATCAAATACCACCAAAAGAAAGCTCTATGTGGGGGGGGGGGATACATTAATAAATTGTATTTGGGTACACCGTTGCACGTCAGCGCAATTGTCAGTTAAAGTAACAAAGTGCCGTACCGCAAAAAATGGCCTGGTCATGACAGGGGGGTAAACCTTCCGGGGCTTAAGTGGTTAATGGCGACAAAGGATATAATGTAGCAGTAAAGAAAACATAAGAGAATCTTTACCCAGATCTTATATACAATGTAACCAACCAACCCATAACTGGCAGGACAATGGGAAAAAAAAAAACAAAAAAAAAAAAAAAAAAAATCACGGGATGTTTAACCACTTGGTCAAATCCAAGTGCTTTACCCACCTGGTCAGCTCTGAAAAGGTTTTACCCCCTTCATGACCAGGCCATTGTTATTCAGCATTGCGCTACTTTAAACACTTCAACCCCGGCCATTATTTACGGCCTTTTTTTCCCCACAAATAGAGCTTTTTGGTGGTATTTAATCACCTTTGCGTTTTTTATTTTTATTGCGCTATAAACAAAAAAAAAAGACCGACAATTTTGAAAAAAAAATATTTTTCACCTTTTGTCATAAATTTCCAAAAAAAAAAAAAATTAAAAAAAAAAGTCTTCATCAGTTAAGGCCAATATGTATTCTACATTTTTTGGTTAAAAAAAAAAATTAAAATCGCAATAAGCGTATATTGATTGGTTTGCGTAAAAAGTTATAGCATCCACAAAATAGGGGAAATATTTATGGCATTTTTTTTAATTAATTTTTTTTATACTAGTAATGGCGGTGATCAGCGATTTTTTTAACAGGACTGTGACATTGCGGCAGACAGATCGAACACTTTTTTGGGACCATTGACATTTATACAGCGATCACTGTGTAAATGACACTGGCAGGGATGCGGTTAACACTAAGGGGTGATCAAGGGGTTAAATGTGTTCCCTGGGAGGTGTTTCTAACTGTGGGGGGGACTGACTGGAGGCGGAAAGAGATTGCTGTTCCTGATCACTAGGAACAGAAGATCTCTCTCTCCTCCCGTCAGGACGGGGATCTGTCCGTTTACATTGACAGAGCCCCATTCTAGCTCTCTGTGGAGCGATCGCTGGTGGCCAGCGGACATCGCGACCGCCGGAGTTAGTGTGCCTCCCATAGCTCTTAAAGCGGCCGGCGTATACCTACAGCGGTTCGCACAGCTGTGCCAACCTGCCGCCGAATAACGGCTGGTCGGTAACAGGTTAACTGGTAATTGCGCGGTCATGCAACACTGAACCCAAAACTAAAATTTATAATTCACCGCTGCTGAACTTGCTTCCGTTTCTAATCCCGCCTGGAATCTAAGATGGGTCCAGTCCACGCATTTATCTACAAGGCGAGTTTTATAAACAGTGGACACTTCAATTTTTTTTTTTCTCTTCCCTGCCTACGTGGAAGATTTTGCGGTTTACGATTTACGACCTGTTCACAGCTTCATACTTTCCAGATGGAATGACTCTACGGGGAAGGAGCCTACGCACAATGGCAGCTTTCTTTTTTAGTGCAGCACCTCCATCTTCCAGGAAGAGAATCCGCAGGACACCCGGGACGAATGGAAGGGAGAGATCGATTCCGGGCCAAGTAAACTTGGGCTAGAGCTCGCCAATCGGCAGAGAGCAGGAACTAGCTGGCCATCGATGTGCTGCGCTCTGTGCAAGAACAGCTGAGCCTCTGAGGCTGTTCTGTAAACTATTTTTTTTTATTCTTTTTATTTCTATATTACTTTTGTCCTGTATCTGTTCAGAACACACCAATCAGCCATAACATTATGACCACTGCATATTGTTCGCACTAATCACTATTAATGTCGCTGGTTCCCACAAAGTGTCAGATTGCCCGCCATACTACCGCAGTGCCGCTATAAGTCACTGATCGTCGCCATTAGTAGTATAAAAAATTTTTTTAATAAAAATCCCGTAAACATACACTATAGTTTATAGACACTATAACTTTTTGAGCAAACCAATCAATATACACTTAGGCCCCCTTCCCACTTCTGCAACTTGGGACTGCAAAGTCGCAGGGCAAGTCGTTCCCCCATGATTTCCAGTGATAACCATTCATATATGTGTGACTTCAAAGTAGCCCCCTGTACTACTTTAGTCTGACTTTCATGCAAGTTGAGGTCCATAGACCTCAAGTTTACACAGTCTTTCCCTGAAATCGCAGAAAATTCACATCAAAATCGCAGTAAAAAATAAAAATGAATAAAAAAATAAATAAATATATCTCACTACTTTTAAGTCTCAGCAGTGTGAAAGGGGCCTTATTGGGTTTTTTTTTTGTAGCAGAATACATACTGGCCTAAATTTATGAAGAAATTAGATTTTTTATTGGATACGTTTTATAGCAAAGTAAAAACTTTTTTTTTTTTTTAATTTCAGGTCTTTTTTCATTTATAGCACAAAAAAATAAACTAAAAATTAACACCAAAAGAAAGCGCTATTTGTGAGAAAGAAAATGTTCAATTTTTGTTTGGGTACAGTGTTTCATGACCGTGCAAATGTCAGTTAAAGAGGAACTGCAGTCTGCTCCCAAAATTTGTAAAAAAAAAACCCCATCTTTGCAATTCTGAAGCTTCCCTCCAACCACTTTGCATATTATTTTATATATACTGTGATTCTGTACTTGCCAAATATACTGCAGAAATCTCCCTCCACAAAGTCTGGCTGAAGCCATTTTAACTGTGGGCAGCTGGAGCTCCTCCCGCCTGTTCACTTCCTGGATTTACACAGAGGCACACCTCCAGCTCTGCAGCTCTCATTGGCCCTCTTATGACTCATCCCCCCCTCCCTTCCTGGCAAACTCTCACAAGAGTGAAAGAGAGAGCTGTGCATGATGTCATAAGCCTAGGCTAATGAACAGACAAGAAACAGAAGTGGGCTGTATAAGGTATATACTGGCACAAAAAAAAAAAATGTTTAAAGCGTTTGTTAACCCCCCCAAAAATAAAAATAAAATTTAGATTCTGGTCCCTTAAAGCTGATTACACAGCACAGCGCTTGTGCCATGTAATCTGCCCCCCTCTAAACTGTAAAAAAAAAAAAAACCCCTACCAATTCCTGTATACCCTCTCTTCCAAAGAGACCACGATAACCAGGGCAGCTCCGCCCTGATCACTGTGGTCCAAGTGCCTCCCTCTGTAATTGGCTGCCTGCTCTCTTCTCTCTCCCCTCTCCTTCCTCCCTGTCAGCGCCCTTCTCTGTCTGTCTCTGGCCCTGAAGCGATTTTAAAATTAAATTTTAAATTCGTCTTAGAGGCTGGCATAGCACAATGTGTAAGTTGTATTTAAAAACGAAAGCTGTAAATACTAAATATCAGCGGTCTTCAGGCCGGTCACATGACTCGCGGCCGCTTTCCAGCTCCGATGGGTGGCTTCAGCAGAGAAGATGAGCAGCCACGTGATCTCCCTCTGACGGCAGAGGGAGATCACGGCCCTTCCCACAGAAGACATCTATCGGAGCTGGAAAGCGGCCGCGAATTAAGTGACCGGCCTGAAGACCGCTGATATTCAGTATTTAGAATGCTCATTTTTAAATACAACTTACACATTGTGCTATGCCAGTCTCCAATGGAGGGGCTGGCATAGACTTATAATAATGCCTTAACAAAACACTAACTATCCAAAGTTAAAACAAGGACAGAAGATTTAACCTCCCTGGCGGTATGATTATGTCAGATTTTTATGTCTCAAAGCGGTACAATTATTTTGCATAGAAATTTGGCATTTTATATTGTAGGCCTCTAATTCTTAGCAATAACACACTTAAATCTTTCCACCAAGAGTCTAGTAGATATCCCGGGTATGATGAAGTTTGAAACAAAATCATAAATTATAATAAATATAAATAGTTATAAAAAAAAATAATAATAATAAAATTAATTTCCCCACGATTCACTATCGCTCAATTCTGCAAGTGTTCTAATTTACTATCGCTGTTTTCTAGGATGGCCAGACTCTTTTCCTCAACGGTTCCGGCCCCACCTCCCCTGTGGCGTGATGGTGGGGGGGCAATTATACGTGTGGCTCCTTGCAAGCCATATCAAGTGGATTCCTGTTCCCCCCTCTTCCAGGGTGCTGCTACGTGTGGGCACACTGGATGGTCTGGCTGCTATGTGGGGAGGCTCTGATCGAGGGGTACATCCAAACTCAGTGCAAACTCATCCTCTGAAGAGACCCCAAAATTCATGGGTCGAAACGCGTCAGAATTGTTATGCAATAGCCTTATCACATGCTGTGTATAACCTATGTTTGCTATTATATGTATTTGGTATGGGTATTTTCCCACTGGAGCTCCCAATTTATATTTATATGTTGTTACATTGATTCATTACCCTTCAATAAAGCATTTTAATATTTTACTTAATGCCTTGTTCATATCTATAGCTAGCTGCCTAAAAACCCCGCTCGGGGGACTTTTTCCCATTTTTCTAGCTGGTCTAAAACCACTTTTGACTTAAAGGGACACTTTTTGGTTGCTATGGACAATCTCCAGTTTCCATGCAGAAAGAACATTAAAAAAAAAAATTTATATATATATATATATATATATATATATATATATATATATATATATATATATATATATATATATATATATATATATATATATAACTGCATGCAGGGCATTGGACAAACTACTAGGGACAAATGGGATGTGAAATAATTTCATACAATAATGTAATCTGTAAGATTACAGTGCACTGTATTAGGATTTTTCACTTTTTTGAATTTGCCGCCAGGCTCCGCCCCCGTGTGTCGCGACGCTCGCAGGGAACGGAGCCTGGCACAGAGAGGCTTTGGAGGAGGACAGAGCCGCAGACACCGCAGGAGAACATCGCAGGATCCCGGGGACAAGGTAAGTATACCGCACAAGGATCCTGAAATGCAATCCCGAGTGTGGCTCGGGGTTACCGCTAATGGTGCTGAAATTTAACCCCGAGCCCCACTCGTGAAAACCGCCAGGGAGGTTAATAGATGGCAAGTTGAAAAATTTACTGAAGGTTCACTTTAAAGTAATGCAGTGCTGTATAGAATAAAATGGCCTGGTCACGAGGGGGGGGTAACTCTTCCAGAGGTCAAGTGGTTCCTCTACAGATTGTGGACAGGAAGAAGTTAAACGTGTTGCACTTATTACAACCAATTATCCCAAATTAATCGTGTGCTGATCCAAGGACCAAAGCACTGACACCTTCTGCGAGTCTAAAAAAAAAATGTAAGATATAAAATTTCATATTGTGCAATTAGTATCCTTTAACAGGTTTAGCTCAAAGATTTTCAAAAGATCTTCAGCCAAACGACAGAACCCAAAGTGACAAAGTGTCAAAGCAGAAGCCAAAAACCGCCTAGCGGAGGACGATGTACCAACGATGGATGGGGAACAAGCTGTCCAAACTGTGACCACACAACACAGAGACTGAGCAGTTGTGGTGAAGGAAGTGTATTACATTACTCCCCCCCCCTCCTTCCACCCCACCCAGCAGATGTCCAACATCATCCTGTAGACTGTTCCAGTCTGTGGAAAGTGCTATACTCTGCAAGGAAAGCCCCAGATCACACCTACAGGCCCCACTGCATTGATCCAAATCAGAAGAATTTTCAGGGAAGTCACATCAACCTACAAATTTGGGTGCCAAGACTGCCCTACACAGACTTGTAGTACTGGGGGTCCAGAGTCCAATAACCACTGGCTGTATTGGGGCTGGGCACTGTACATTTATGGTCTGTCATTGGATGCTTCAGTTATATCCCAAATTCCAAAAACGTAAGGAATAAGCTAATCACTTAGAAAGTTTCACTGGCGAGTGCCAATGCTGAAAGCTCAGCTGTCAGGAGGTTTAAAGGAATAATTCCAGGCATGGTGTATTTCTACATCATTACATTGATCTAGCTTGGGAGGACACCACCCAGCCAGTCAGCAAAGTATTCTCTGAATGGTCGGGTGCTGAGTAGCCAATCTCCTGTGTTCACAATTCCTCAGGCCGGCCTCTCGGCACGAAAATGGAGATCACTGGAGTAGCCGTACTTAAAGCGGAGTTCCACCCAAAAAGTGGAACCTCCACTTATCTGCACCCTCCGGTGCCACATTTGACACCTTTCGGGGGGGGGGGGGGGGGAGGAGGAAATAGCGGCGGCACCCGAGAGCTAATCCAAAAATCGGCTTAGGGGGTGCCGACATCGCGGGAACCCTGGACAGGTAAGTGTCCTAATATTAAAAGTCAGCAGCTACAGTATTTGTTTGTTTTTTTTTCATGGGGGGGGGAACTCTTTAATTCAGTGATTTGCGGTTTTGGTTACATATGTAATGTTATACAACACCTGAAATTTTACTTTAACCACTTCCTTACCTCGGGAACAAAATGAGGCAGAAAAAAAATTCTCACCGCACAGGCATGGATCTGCTTCCAGGTGTCAACTCGGTTATCTCCCAGGATAAAGAGCCCCAGGTGCTGGCTAATGCTGAGTCATGTTGAAGGTGAATGAGAAAATCCGGACAGCCGCACTCCAGGAGGATGTGGTTCAGCTATGAGTAAGCGCTTGGGATAAGCGCGAAACGCGTTAGATGATTGCTTGTAGTTTCTGCCACAGTGTTTTGTATACTGTATGCTCAAGAATCTATTACAATAAATAATTTTTGAACCACATCCTCCTGGAGTGCGGCTGTCCGGATTATCTCATTCACCTTCAACACTTCCTTACCTCGCTATAGCCAAAGGACGGCTACAGCACGGCTCTCTCGTTCCGGCAGGGCATCAGTAAAAGGAGAAAAATTACTTATTTGCAAAATTATATAACAAAAAAAAAAAAAAAATTTTTCAATGTTTTTTTTTGTTTGTTAAGCAAAAAAAAAAAACCGCAGGTGTGATTAAATACCACCAAAAGAAAGCTCTATGTCAAAAAAATGATAAAAAATTTCATATGGGTACAGTGTTGCATTACCGCACAATTGTCAAACTGCGACGGCACTGAAAGCTGAAAATCGGCCTGGTTAGGAGGGGGGTATAAGTGTCCAGTAAGCAAATGGTTAAAGCAGAACTAGAGGTGAGGGGTAAGTAACCAACATGCTATGACTTAGGCCCCTTTCACACTGGGGCGGTTTGCAGGCGCTATTGCGCTAAAAATAGTGCCTGCAAACCGACCTCAAACAGCCGCTGCTGTCTCTCCAGTGTGAAAGCCTCGAGGGCTTTCACACTGGAGCGGTGCGCTGGCAGGACAGGGAAAAAAGTCCTGCTAGCAGCATCTTCAGAGCAGTGAAGAAGCGGAGTGTATACCGCTCCTGCCCATTGAAATCAATGGGACAGCGCGGCTATACCGCCGGCAATGCGCCTCTGCAGAGGCGGAAGGGGTATTAGGAACACATTTTGCACTAAATTAGCAGAGTGACAATATATCTTTAAAAGTTACATGGTGCTAGTGTAAATGCCCGGGCACTGAAGGATTTCATGGTGCTCTAAGGTCTTCATAAACTGCAAAGTCATCAAAATTTTAAACAATACACTTTATTTGCTTTTGTGATAACATGAAACATCAAATGAGCTTCTCAGGGAAGGAAAGGGCCACGCTTGAGGGCCCAAAAGTAAAGCAAGCAGCTGCCCACTGCTGAGCCAGAAAGTAATTCAACCCCCTGGCCTCCACCCAAAGCTGGGAACTTCTACGGTGGACCATTAGACTCACCTCATGTGTCCTCCAAAGACATCTGTGATGGGAGTCTGGACAAAGTCAGCTTGTCTGGTCACTGAACTCTTGTTGCGTGGTCCCACCTGCTCCCACTCCTCATCGCTGCCCTCTCCTTGGTCTTCATGATTCACCACCTCCTCCTCCTGCACAGGCTGTGTCTCAGGACCATTTGAAACAGATATTTCTTTGTAAAAAACAAAACAAAAAAAAAATCACATATAATCACAGAATAAAAACGATCTTTCAAAGTAAAATTGCAGCCAAGACTTTTTTCTTTCAAGCGGAGGTCAACCCCTCCCTTACGTCTTGCACGGTTGTACCGCCTCCTCTCCTGGACTGAAATGGCCCTAGGCCCCTTTCACACTGGGGTGGTTTGCAGGCGCTATTGCGCTAAAAATAGCGCCTGCAAACCGACCTGAAACTGCCGCTGTTGCGCTGGCAGGTGCGAAAAAAAAAAAAACTCCTGCAAACAGCATCTTTGGAGCGGTGTATTCGCCACTCCTAAACCGCTCCTGCCCATTGAAAGCAATGGGGCAGCGCGGCTATACCGCCGCTGTAGCGGCGCCTTGCGGGCAGTTTTAACCCTTTTTCGGCCGCTAGCGGGGGTTAAAACCGCTCCGCTAGCGGCCGAATACCGCCGCTAAAAATAGCGCCGTTTTACAGCCGATGCTCGCACCGCCCCAGTGTGAAAGGGGCCTTACTCTGATTTCACTGCACACTGTTAGCCACATTGTGCATTAGAAGCTGCAGCAAGTCAGATAGAGCCTGCCTCATTGCCCGGCTGGATTCTGTCCATCATCTAGCGGTTTCATTTATTGATGTTCAGTTCTTTAAATCATGGGGGCTCAGCATCACATATGGGCATTACTTAGGGTGGCCTGTATGCAAATGCAAACGTAGCTTGCCTAGGAACACCGACACACCGAAGCATTTTGAGATTTGCATAAATCCTCGTAAGAGCCACTGCTTGCATCAGGACTGGGGGCTCTTGAGGAGTATGGACGCATGGTGCTCAGTACTCAGGGTGTTCTAGAAGAATTCTTAACCTCTTCACGCTGGCCACAAATAAATATGTGGCCCTGTGTAAACAACTTACTGCTCTGAGAGCATGCTTCCAGTCGGCGGTTACTGGAAAGCTCCTGATGCATACTAGCGACCGGGAGCTTTCCAATCATGTGACTGCTGTGACAGCCAATCACAGCGATCACATGACCTGAAAGCCCACGTCCCGGTCTTTAGAACCTTTAAGAGGGCCGGAAGGTGGTCAGCGGAAAGGGGTTAAAATGGACTTGAACTCAAAAATGTAGGAATTGTTGTGTTATACAGAAAATCTAGAAATGGTAAAGGGGTTGTAAAGTCAGAAGGTTTTTTTTTATCTTAATGCATTCTGTGTGCAGCAGCCTCCCCAGCACCCCCTAATACTTACAAGAGCCCCCTCTGTTCAGTGAGGTCCACAAGTGTCTGTTGTCCGAGAAACTACCTCCCGATTGGCTGAGACACAGCAGCGGCGCCACTGGCTCCTTCTGCTGTCAGTTAGCCTGTAAGGAGGGGGGGGGGAGCCCGCAGCTCTGTGTCTGAGCGGCCACAGGGAGCTGTGACACGGGTGCCCCATAGCAAGCCGCTTGCTGTGGGGGCACTCGCCAGGAGGGAGAGGCTTGGAGCACAGAAGAGGGACCCGAGAAGAGGAGGATCTAGGCTGCTCTGTGCAAATCCACTGCACAGAGCAGGTAAGTATAACAGGTTTGTTATTTTTAAAAGAAAAGAAAACAAGACTTTACAATCACTTTAAATATGCCCTAGCAGTACCCTGAAAAATCTACATTTTATTTTTAACTTCTAAAAAATAGCAGTGCACTTCCTGGTATGTGAGGATGCCGAGGCACTATCATAGCTGTATACACCGGCCATATGAGATCTAAGGCACTGCTGCCTCAGACTTCTAGCGTCACCAGATTTGGAGTCAGATTTTGTGATGTCATTACTGTGCTGCTCTGTATCCTCCTTGCTTGAAGCTCTGACATGAGGAAGCAAAGTCCTGCCTCTGCCTAGGTGGCCGCCTCCAAGCGAAGGCACAGAACAAGACATGGCAACTCAGTAATGGGGAAATATCAGCTGCAGGGTACCTACAGACAATGCTGCTGACTAGGACCTTCGTATGCATTTTTTGGGCACAGCTTCAAGGAGTTCATTTCTTCTTTAGCAGACAAAGACGGCATTTCAGACCTTGTTCACACTGCCTCGACTTGTCATGCAACAAAGTCGCATGACAAGTCACGCCCCATTAATGGCAATGGAACCGTTCTAGTCGCTCCGTTGGGGCAACTTCATCACAACTTGCATGGACTTCTGGTAAAGAAGTCATATTCAAGCCGCAATGAATTTGCGCAGGGATGTCAGCTTCGAAGCTGCGCTGGTGTGAACCGGAACTCAAGTAAATAAATGTATCACTAAATACTCATATATGATTCAACATGTTAATGTCACTTTTAAGTTGGGAAGGGTTAAAACACATGCATGTTTTTTGTTGTTTATGTAGTTGAGGATTTTTTTTGATCTCTTGCAATGACTGTGGTCACAGAAACAGGAAGAGAAATGAAATACAATGCTCCAACAATTGCCCCATATTTTGGTTAAAGGAAACCAGTATACACCTGATATAAAAGGGCAAAAGCTTGGCATAAGATGGGGACCATGCTGTCTTCAGTCTATTCAATACTAGAAAGGGTTGTTGTTGGAATTGCAAAAAACAAGCAGATAGGAACATTCTAACAAGCTAGAACCAAGGGTGGTGTAACCAGGAGAGGAGACGCAGAATAATAAAGCATATAAACAACCGTACTGTCATTTTGTGGGTAGAGCAGTTTCTTAAGCGACAACATCTCTTCATGCAATCCATTCAAAACAAAGCCGAGATACTCCTCCGCGTCCTCCTGCCGTCCCTGCAAGCAAAAAAAAAAAAAAAAAAAAAACGCACAATTTGTCACAAACATTGTCATTCATGAGGTTTCTTTGGTCTGATATAAGGATCTAATCGATGGTCATCCCTTACCTTCTCGGAGAGAGTAGACTTGGAAACGGTCAGCAAGCGGTAGATGTATGTGGGTTCAAAAGGTGCCCCCGGGCGTATGTCTCGCATGACTTTATCACCGGGAACTGGCAACAAGAGAAGAGATATAACTGATCTGACTACAGAGATATGATTGGTAGCCATTTTCATAAAAAAGGTTCAGGACTGTACAGGACAACTCTTCAATGACAGGAAGGGAATTTAAACTTAAGGAAAATGTGTCAGACACTTAAAATGAGTTGTAAAGGCAGAAGGTTTTTTTTTATCTTAATGCATTCTATGCATTAAGATGAAAAACCTGTGTGTAGCAGCCACCCCAGCACCTCCTAATACTTACCTGAGCCCCATCTCTCTCCACCAAAGTCCATGAGTGTCTAAGTCGTCTGTGACACTCCTCCTGATTGGGTGAGTCACAGCAGCGGCGCCATTGGCTCCCGCAGCTGTCAAAGTCAGTCAGCCAATCAGGGAAGAGAGAGGGGGCGGGGCTCAGTGTCTGAATGGATACACGGAGCTTTGACTCGGGTGCCCCCATAGAGAGCTGCTGGCTGGGACCTGAAAAGCGAAGGATCCAGGCTGCTCTGTGAAAAAACAACTGCACAGAGGAGGCAAGAATAACAGGTTTGTTTTTTTCAAACGAGCCTTTACGATCACTAAAATTTTGAAAGGAAAAGTCCTCTGTGCGCACATTCATGTATTGTATCTATTATCGAACACCCCGTCATTCTTGCCCTCAAATGCACTAAAACTGATAAAGTATGTAAAGAAATGCCCTTTAACTATTATGAAGATTCTCCACTAAGAACAATTTTTAAAAAAAATATATATATATATATATATATATATATATATATATATATATATATATATATATATATATATATATATATATATATATATATATATATAGTTTAAATTTTATATAATTTTTCTTTTTTAAATTAACAATTTTTAAAACGTAGATCTGTGGGTGGTGCATGGTGACACAGGGAGGACTAGGATTCCCCCCTCCTATGTCATGGGCTTTCTGGACATGTACATCTATCAAATGCAGTCATAATGGGCTCACATTTGCGTTGGAAAAAGCATGCCATGTACAACATCACAGATCAAGGGTGCAGTGTCCCCGGGGCCTCCGTCTGAAAAAGAAACGCGGTACTGCCCATCCACCGCATCACAATCTCTGCTGATGTCAGTTCTGGTATCGGCACCATTTGCGTTCCACCGCGGCCGGCAACTTCTCCTCCGGTCCAGGCTACCTTACCAATTCCGCTACAATACCGATGCCAGCATCCCGGGGACACCCTTGATCCCAGTATGCTTTGTATCTACCCAAACGTGAGCAGTTTTTACTGTGTCTTGGCTTAAACCCATTATGACTGCACTGAGAATCGCGGTAATCCAGGCTTGAGATCGTGAGCATGGAGGAGGAGAGAATCGAGATCACGATTCTTTTGCGATTAATCGTGCAGCTCTACTTATGGAAATTAGATTTTCCCCTTGGACCCGTTCACACCTGAGCAATTTTCTTCTTCAAGCTTGTAGCTCTAAAACGGTCAACGAGCCAAATCCTATTCATTTCAATGGCCCCTGTTGACATCTGAGCGTTCTGTCGCCTGAAGCAAAACGTCTGAAGCTCAAAAAAGTACATGAGCTTTTTGGCAGATTACAAGCGTTTTTTGCTCCATAGATTTCAATGGAAACGCCTGACTTGAGCGTTTTATGAGTTTTTTCTATTCAAATAGCACCCCTAAATTCCTCTCCCTCTCCTTCCCCTAGTGCTTTCTATTTGCTAAACAAAAAAGCCTAAAGCTGTAAAACGCTTGTAATACTCTTCTAAAAAAAAAAAAAAAAAAAAGTCCCCCCCCCTCCAAAAATAAATAAATAAAAATCGATACACTCAGGTGTGATTGGAGCCTTAGTGACAAGATCATCATTTTACTACAGTGCACGAGGCCCAATAACAGAGGAGGTGTCATGTTAATTACGACATAGGAACATACCTTGCTTAGCCTTAGGAAGAACTGGCATGTTCGTGAATTCATTCATCAGTCTCACACTGAAAGAAACAAAAGGATTTGTATTAGACAAAAACATGCTCCTGCCCCCCCCCCAGCTTTTCCCTATTCCTGTGAAACAGAAGTTATGTATGTGCAACAAGGAAAGAACACATTTCACTGTGAAGTGCTTTACTAAAGACAGGTGACATCACCGGGAATGCAGCCAAACTAAAATCATTAGAAAGTGGTGACATCACTGAAAATGCAGCCTATCCATTCACTAGAGACCGGTGACATCACTGAGAATGCAGCCTATCCATCCACTAGAGACTGGTGACATCACTGAGAATGCAGCCTATCTATTCACTAGAGAGTGGTGACATCACAGAGAATGCAGCCTATCCATTCACTAGAGACCGGTGACATCACAGAGAATGCAGCCTATCCATTCACTAGAGAGTGGTGACATCACTGAGAATGCAGCCTATCCATTCACTAGAGAGTGGTGACATCACTGAGAATGCAGCCTATCCATTCACTAGAGACCGGTGACATCACAGAATGCAGCCTATCCATTCACTAGAGACCAGTGACATCACTGAGAATGCAGCCTATCCATTCACTAGAGAGTGGTGACATCATCGAGAACGCTGCCTATCCATTCACCTGAGACTATGATCTGACAATGTCACAGGTCAAGGTGTCACTCAACCGGAGGTGTCAGACTAACGTTGAGAGATTGTGGCTCTCACAGAGAGCAGCATTCCTTCTCCGATGCCTAGAGGTGGTAAGTTTCACCTGGTGCTGTGGCCCTCTTATTATACCTCCACTAAAATCAAGACCATGTGCTGAGAATTCAAGTAGGCTTTAATATTCCATTTGGTACGTTGTATACTTACAAGCTGTCAATCATTGGCGTTGATGTACACGGCCTGTCGAGTTTGGTGTACATTGGAATGCACTTCATAAGATGATACATTGGGGGACAAGCCACCAGAGCCTGCAGTGTCTAAGGAAGGGGTGTTAAGGAATAAAACTCATGCACAGTAACAACCACATCCAACACACACAGAAACATTCAACCATGTACTCAGATTGGGTGTGATGCAAGCTAATGCCAGGTTGTTATTTCATAATAAGGATACAGCATTAATATAACACCAGTTGCCTTTGTTGACGAGTCCTCTGGGCTGTAATGATACCGGTTTGTGGACAAGCTTCACATTCTCCAACGCCTCTGCAAATAAAACAAAAATGTCAACACGAAGGAATTAAACACCACAATTAGTGAACACCTGATCATTGTACACCTATATGAGCTTGTTGGACATCCTATTCCAAAACCAGGTCATCAATATGGAGTTGTCCCCAGCCCCCAATGGCCATCAATATGGAGTTGCCCTCTCTGTTTTTAACAGGACCCTTCATAGGAGACACCTGAACGCAATCATATGGATGGAGGTCCAAACATTTTGGCCGTATAGTGTATATCCAAAGATAACCATTTCAGTGTTTTGTAGATGCGGAAGTGTTAAACAAAAAGCCAACACTTCCTGTCCGCAGCATAAATCAGCAGATAAGAGCTCTGCTGACATCACTTTGGTACTCTGGCTTTTGTAAACAAAGGGCCATATTATGGTCCTCCAGGCTTTAGAGGGGTCTGACAGTAGAAAATGCCCCAGCGGCAGTGGGATTAAATAATGGCTGTATTCAAGGGGATGAATAGTGGCCCCCCCCATCGTTGGGTGTCAGCGGGAGGAATAGTGTCCCATCATTGGTGTCAGTGAGAGGGATAGTGTCCCGTCATTGGTGTCAGTGGGAGGGATAGTGTCCCGTCATTGGTGTCAGTGGGAGGGATAGTGTCCCGTCATTGGTGTCAGTGGGAGGGATAGTGTCCCGTCATTGATGTCAGTGGGAGGGATAGTGCCCAGTCATTGATGTCAGTGGGAGGGATAGTGCCCAGTCATTGATGTCAGTGGGAGGGATAGTGCCCAGTCATTGGTGTCAGTGGGAGGGATAGTGCCCAATCATTGGTGTCAGTGGGAGGGATATTTTTCCGTCATTGGTGTCAGTGGGAGGGATAGTGCCCCATCATTGGTGTCAGTGGGAGGGATAGTGCCCCATCATTGGTGTCAGTGGGAGGGATAGTGCCCCATCATTGGTGTCAGTGGGAGGGATAGTGCCCAGTCATTGGTGTCAGTGGGAGGGATAGTGTCCCAGTCATTGGTGTCAGTGGGAGGGATAGTGTCCCAGTCATTGGTGTCAGTGGGAGGGATAGTGTCCCGTCATTGGTGTCAGTGGGAGGGATAGTGTCCAGTCATTGGTGTCAGTGGGAGGGATAGTGCCCCATCATTGGTGTCAGTGGGAGGGATAGTGCCCAGTCATTGGTGTCAGTGGGAGGGATGGTGTCCCAGTCATTGGTGTCAGTGGGAGGGATAGTGCCCAGTCATTGGTGTCAGTGGGAGGGATAGTGTCCCAGTCATTGGTGTCAGTGGGAGGGATAGTGTCCCAGTCATTGGTGTCAGTGGGAGGGATAGTGCCCAGTCATTGGTGTCAGTGGGAGGGATAGTGCCCAGTCATTGGTGTCAGTGGGAGGGATAGTGCCCAGTCATTGGTGTCAGTGGGAGGGATAGTGCCCCAGGGGCCAGATAAAGGCAAGAAAAGGGCCGCATCAGGCTCATGATCCACAGGTTGGAGACCACTGCTCTGGAAGACAGTCCCCATAGAATGGACAGGCAGAGCCTGCATTATATTGGCGGCAGTACACTTATCCCACAGACTCCACTATAAAAGGCAGACTGAAGTATAATCAGAGATGGCCCTCAAATGTAATACAGGTGTTAAATGCAATATTTCTGTGCTCAATAAGGTTATGTACATTGTAATAACAATCATATACAGAAGAGTTTTATACCAACAAAGTGCCACAAACTGTATACCAGCTTTTCACAACCTTTTTAAACAGAGAAACCCTTGAAATCTCTTTCTCGTCTCAGGGAACCCCCGCTTATAATTGCTGTATCTAGTATTGTACATTGGTGTGGTGGTCCAGGGGAAGAATGCGCCATACACTTGTGGACCGAGGGAAAAAACCCCCTTCTTACAGATACAGAAAAAGATCATTAGTGTTATCCAAGAGGTAGAAATTGCTTACAGCTCAAGGAAACCCTAGCAACCTCTGGAGGAACCCTGGTTGAGCATGTCTTCTGTATACTATGAGCAGCAAAGGTTCAAGTATATAAAAACTCATGTAATCTTCCTGTGTCAGTAGTAAAGCCCTAGAAACTAGTGGAGAGCAATGGTGTAGCAGTCTCTACTTCAGTGATTTCCAGCTTCTGGAGGCATCGGCCAGGTATGATATTTACATAGTTGGGTACATTGGTTCAAGCAGGAACAATGTAACCAGCTATAAAATAAACATACTTTGAATTCTTTATTAACCACCTCCCACAAGTCATATAGTAAAATGAGGGGCACAAGGTGGCTCTCTTGTTCTGGGACGTCATATGGCGACACGGCGCATCCCTGATCTCGGTAAAGAGCCAATGATGATGCTCTTTACCCATGTGATCAGCTGTGTCCAATCACAGCTGATCACATGTAAACAAGGAAATTACAGAAATCAGCTTTCCTCGCCTCACACCGACAGTGTGAGAGGAGAGCAGATCAGCATTTCCTCACATGGGAGACCTGCACAGATAATCAGGGCACTGATTATCAATGTAGCCCCAACAGTGCCCATCAGTGATGCCAGTCAGTGCCCATCAATGCTTGCTCATTGGTGACCAGCGACCTTTAGAGGGACTGTGATGTGTACGGCGGGCAATCTGACACTGAGGGAACTGACATCACCAGTGACACCAATACAGTGATAGTACTATACACCGTTTCTGTACTAATGACTGGCTGGGAAGGGGTTAACATCTAGGGGCAATGAAAGGGTTAACTGTGTGCATAACAAGCATAAAATTTGCTGCTTTTACGAACAGATGAGGCAAAAAAAAAAAAAAAAACAGCTGCATCGCTGCTCTCTGTACAGAAACCTGTGTTAATAGTAAACACAGAGCTCAGTACTGTGATTTGCTAACGCGATCAGCAGGTCTGGATCATAAGCTATTGGCTGGGACCTGCTGACCGGCTTGTGCTGTACCGAATGACAGCACAGATCGGGTGGGCGCACCCTATACCCAGAAATGTTGGATCACATACACAGCAGAGCCGCCTTGCCGCAGTACATATACATGGGGCGGTCCACAAGTGGTTAGGGAAGCTTCCCTTAAATTATCAGAGGTACATAATGATTCCAGCTGTCTGACCATCAGAAATATCAGAGGACAGAGAAATACATAAATTGCAGCAAGAGGCCTTGTAGCAGTACACCTAGGGACCGTTTACAAGTGCGGCACTCTTGCTCCCCCCCCCCCGGTAGAGCAGCTGCCAGGCATTCAGGAGGGATTTTTGATTTAAATACAGCTCCGCAACTCAAAGCGTATGGCTTGTGCTTCCAGTCCACCCCCATTTGCTTGCATGGCTATAGTTTGCCTGCCAAACACAACATGCTGTATCATTTTTGCAGAGACGGAAAATTTAAGCAAACCATTGCAGCATGCATCGAGCACCATCTAGTGGTCAAATACAAAATTGTTGCCAAATAGGCAGACGATTTAAAAAATTGCACACAAAAAAAAAATGAATAATAAAATCAATCAAAGTATACGAAATGATTGCTTGGGTTTTACTTTTCCATTAATGATTTTCATTTGCTTACAATGTTCCTGAATCCGACTTGACTACTTCAGCGAGTGTAAATGGTCTTTGCAAAGCCTTTGACCCCCTTGCAGGCCACAGTGCTCGCCTCTTCTGGGAGTGTCTAATTACTGTCTGTGCTGGTCCAGCTCCTTTGCCCCTCCTTTCACCTCCCTGCATAAACTTTATTTAGCCAGGGGAGGAGCAAAGGGGAATAGTGAAACGGGTCACCTGTATGACAGCTCTGAGTCTGCCTATAGCACATTCAAGATGGCGGGCACCCAGCAACAGTCTCAGAGCTTTAGGATGTCTACACAAGAGAGGCCTTTACATATACATATGTCTAAAACATGTTAAATGCACATGTAATCTTAGGGAAATATCGTTGTTTAAATCAATGGTCTGGTGCAGGAGCATCTTCTCGTAAGGTTTGGGGTCCTTCACTTTCCCACTTCCTTTACAGTGACAAGGACACAACATTACTTGCACAGGTAATTTTTGTACTCGACTTACCTGCAATAAATACCATATCCTGGGGTATAGTACAGGACACAGACTTGTTGTTCACAGACCTGGGGTTATAGGCTTGTATCTTCAGGTGACTGAACACTCGCAAACCTTGAAGGACATGCCCCCAGCAATCCCCCTATATAACCCTACATACTCCGCAAGTCCGCAGTTGTTTAGCAAGCAGTGCAGAGAACAGAAGAGGAGAGCGCAGAGGGCGCCTCCGTCTGAGTGTAAACTTTGGAAACCAGCAAACCGTATAAAAATTAGTGCTGCGCGATTATTTCGTTAAAAATCGCGATCTTAATTCAACCCCCCTCAAGATCTTAATCCAGCATTTCCACTATTTATGTGACAAGTGCAGAGCAGTTCTCTGCTCACAACTGTCAAAAAAATAAAAAAGCAGCTGGCAAAGTTTATCACAACATTGCTCAGCTGAGAGATAAGAAACATTGTATCATTTGGTTCTTTAAGAGCTCAAAGAAATGAACTTTGTCTGTAAATGAGAGCAGTTTAACCACTGAAAGACCAAACCTTTCTCCTGACACTTGTTGCTTACAAGTAAAAACCAGTATTTTTTGCTAGAAAATTAGTTAGAACCTCCAAACTTAGGAGAATCTCTCTCTCTCTCTCTATATATATATATATATATATATATATATATATATATATATATATATATATATATATATATATATATATATATTTTAGCAGAGACCCCTAGAGAATAAAATGGCGGTTGTGGCAATCTTTATGTCACACTGTATTTGCGCAGTGGTCTTTCACATGGAATTTTTGGGGAAAAAATACACCTCAATGAATTAAAAAA
Organism: Aquarana catesbeiana; assembly: GCF_042186555.1. Taxonomy (NCBI): domain Eukaryota; kingdom Metazoa; phylum Chordata; class Amphibia; order Anura; family Ranidae; genus Aquarana; species Aquarana catesbeiana. The sequence continues at coordinate 261,574,388 of NC_133334.1, forward strand.
AAACTAGACAGTAAAGTTAGCCCAATTATTTGTATAATGTGAAAGATGATGTTATGCAAAAAATCGTGAGACTCGTAATCTTTATGCCAAGCAAATAAATTGTGATTATCATTTTATCCAGAATCATGCTGTTCTAGTATAAATATAATAATGCACTCACATGTAGTAGAGGAAGAGTTAGCATGTCATCCATGGAGGACTTATCACTGGCAGAGATCGGCAGGCAAGCGGCTGGTGTTAGGTAGTGTTTGGCTGGGATACTCCTGGCTGGATGTGGCTTGGGGAAGCCCTTCCCTATGGTTTGACAAAAGGGTGGAGCACCAAAATGCATAATCACGCCCCCTACGGAGTGACGTCAACAGCGATCCGAGGACTGCCGAGCAAACTGAGGACACTTGGAAGGCACTGCAAACACCGGCCTGCTTGCGTTCCAGCTGCCACAGCGCTTCCCTGCACATCCACCCAGCAGCTTCCCAGCCGAACTCTGCATAACACCAGCCTCTCGCCTGCCGATCTCTGCCAGTGATAAGTGATCTGTAGATGACACGCTGACTCTTCCTCTACTACATGTGAGTGCATTATTATATTTATACTATTTGTTGGTTTGCACACTTTACACTCTGATGGAGGCGCCCCCTGCTCTTTTCTGTCTTTATGTGTACTAGGTTGACTCAGGACCTTGTTCAGAGGAGCTGCCTCTTTCCTTTTGAGTGACTATAGAGACTTTTCATCTCCTCTTCACTCATCCTAGTGCATCTCTGGGTGGCTACAGCAGCGTCGTCGTTTTTTCCTTTTCAATATTAGTGCAGAGAGCACAGGATTTAGAAAGGAGCGTGTCCTGTACTCCAATACAAGAAAGTCACAGGCAAGTCAAAATTCTAATCCTAATTGTACAGTACAAGACACAGGCTTGCCATTTATAGACCCTGGATAGTCCCTAAGCACTGAATAAGAGGGATGGGCAGTAACAGAACTGTGCCAACAGGCCCAACACACATTAGGATCAATAGACCCAACTTCAGAGTGCCGCTACAACAATCTTGCAGCCAAAAAAAAGCATCCGCGGAGGATTGGACATCCACCTGTTAGAACTTTGAAAAAGAATGAAGACTCACAGAGTGGTGTAGGGTTATATAGGGGACACCCAGGGAGCAAACCAGCCTATACCCCAGGGTTTGTGAATGCAAAGGCTGTGTCCTGTACTGTACGATAAGTAAACTAGTGCAGCCATCATATTCAAGGACTGGTAAGCTGCAACACGTTTCATTTTTGTTGTCAGGTTTAGTTATCCTTTAAGAAGACTATGCACAGTAAGGCATGATGCCAACCTGTAAAAAACAGATTCTGGGGTCAATACTCAATTACACCAACACTCACCTGTCCCCCTGCCCATTCCTCATATTTCCTCTCTTCTGGAGTTTCAGGGGTGTTGGGTCTCCCTTCTGCACATTGTGGATTGAAATGCCACCCCTACACATTAACCCCTTCACGCCAATCTAACACAAATGTGCGGCCCCACTAGTCTCTGCTTTTTTACGTGGGGGCTGCATATGTGCATATCTCCCTTTGTACTGGGAGTGTGCTGCAAGATCAGGACCCGAAACTCCCAATATCAGGTCTTCTGATTGCTGTGATAGGCTCTGATTAGCCATCACAGTGATCAGTCACTGCCCCCCCCCCCCTCGTTTTCTTCCTCTGTGAATGGAGGAAAGAGATGCATTGTATCGCTCGCTCTCTCCTTGCAGAGAAAAAAAAATAAAATAAAATAATAAAATGCCTAGATCAAAGTTTGATATAGATCAGTGCCAGAGTTAATGTTTGGGTCAGGGTCAAAGATCAGGGTAAGTATTTTTTCCTGCTCATTTCAGCTCCTGCTGTGACTTAGAACAAAAGAAGAGTAATCCCTGTAACCGCATGTCCGAAGAATTGGTGTAACCCTGCATTCACACGTCAGCGTTTTGAATCGCGGGCAGATTTGCCGCGATTCTGCCCAAGATTTGAAAGCGCCGCTGTGTGAATGACAATTCGTGGGACTCGCATTTGAGAGCCCCTGCGGGTCTGCCGCGATAAATCGCGGGAAGCATGTCACCCAAAAGTAGCTCCTGAACTTTTTTTTTTGGATGACATGCTTCCCGCGATTTATCGAGTGACAATCGCGGCAGAGCCGCACCGCGATTTTAGGTGTCATTCAAATGAAGATCTCAAAAGCGAGTCCCACGATTTGTCATACATTATCTCTTTCAAATCGTGGGCAGAACTGCAGCAAATCTGCCCGCGATTCAAAACGCTGAGGTGTGAATGGAACTTAGGAGTGGCAACCTCAGCCTGGACTCCAGCCAGGCCACGCCCGCCAATGCATTTCGGTCCAGCCCTCGACTAAGCTGCGAGGGCCGGAGCGAAACACATTGGCGTATGGCCTGGCTGGAGTGCAGGCTGAGGTTGCAACTCTTACACTGATTCTAGGGCCTACACAGATGTGCAGTTAGAGATTCCCCCTCTTTTTTTTCAGGGTGTTTTAGGTAAAAAAAAAAGTAAAAAAAGTAAAACATGCACCATTGTTTTTGGGCTGTACTACGGGTTCATACTGTACACATAACGTGGTATCACTGCAATCGTCAGGAGCAGAATTTCATTTGGGTTGTTCTTTGGTGGATGGTTATGGTAGTAGCAAGAAATATACAGCTACATTTTAAAAAAAATATATATAGATATATATTTTTTTTTACTATTTTGGGACAGTTTTCCTTTGATTACAAAAAAAATGAAAAAATAGATATACCGTATATACTCGAGTATAAGCCGAGTTTTTCAGCACTTTTTTTGTGCTGAAAATGCCCCCCCCGGCTTATACTCGAGTCAAGCACTTTTCTGCAGCAGAGAACGACATTTTCCAAACCGACTTTGGGGCCACCCCAAAATTTGGTGTGCAAACCCAGTGGAACTAGCACTACAACATATCCAAAGCTGGGTTTCCTAGCACCTAGTGGCCCCGAGATACGGGGCCCCAAATTCGGTTCGGAAAATGTGATTCTCTGCTGCAGAAAAGTGCTTGACATTTTCCGAACCGAATTTGGGGCCCCGTATCTCGGGGCCACTTAGTTCTAGGAAACCCAGCTTTGGATATGTTGTAGTGCTAGTTCCACTGGGTTTGCACACCACATTTGGGGTTCCTAGCTCCAAGTGGCCCCGAGATACGGGGCCCCAAAGTCGGTCAACTGTGTCCATCTGCAGCAATGTCATTTCGGGACCCTTTGGGTCCAGAGACCCCAAATTTTGGCTGCAGCTAGGAGGCATCTAGGAACCCTATAAACTACCGAGTTTGAAGTTCGGGGGACCTATGGCTGCAAATGGGCACAGTGAGGCATGCAAATGGGCATAGTGAGGCTGCAAATGGGCATTGTTGACCCTCTTTTCCACTTTCAGTAGCTGCGCATTTCTGACCCTAGGCTTATACTCGAGTAAATACGTTTTCCCCGTTTTTTTGTAGTAAAATTAGGTGACTCGGCTTATACTCGAGTATATACGGTAGTTACATAGTAGGTGAGGTTGAAAAAAGACACAAGTCCAACCTATGTGTGTGATTATATGTCAGTATTACATTGCAAATCCCTGTATCCATTACCATTTACCACCAAATGAAATTCCAATCTGTCCTGAAAAAAACGCGGTACAATCCACCTGGATGCACAAAGTATTTGCGATGATCTGTACGGTTTTACTAACACACGTCAAAGTTGCAAAATTGTGCTTAGGCATTTTGATTTGGTTTACCCTTAGGCGCGAAGGGGTTAATGGTATAGGGGGCCAGAGGCTAGAACTACAACAAGTGGCGGCGGGGGGGGGGGGGGCCTGCACCTGACCAACTCAGAAGTGTCTGATGTAAAGAATCTGCTGATGAACTGACAGCAAGACAGGCAAGTATTAGTGGAAGGAGGAGCCTAATGAAAACGAACACAAAACGAGGAAGGGACCCCCCGCTTCCTTCTGCCCCAAAACAAGCACACACATTATACCTGCAATCTTTATGGCTAGGGAGTCCTCTGACACTGGAACAGGGCCCTCCTTCTCCTCAACCTGTTTCTCAGCAGCCTGAGGGGTTGTGGCGGGAGGGGAATACTTAGTCTCAACGTAGGCCACCTGCGGAGACGTGGAGGGCTTAGAATTATGGAAAAGACTAGCCCAAGACTTCGCTGGTGGGTTTGCAGTGGAGGAGGGCGCTGAGGCCTGGCTGACAGGCTGAGGGAGCGACGTGTCCTCCGGCTTGGCTGGCTCAGAGACGGCCTCTGGGTGACAGTCCACCCCGTTAGAGGCGGGCACGTCCTCTGTGGTTTCAAGTGTCTGTCCATTGGTAACTCCAAGGTTTTCAGTAGTATCAGGGGCAGCCAGAGGCTGCTCCACAGCTGTCCTTACTGGGCTCTCCCTCCCAGTGTCCGGGGGGGTGCAGGGTGGCGGTGAGAGGGTAACACTGCATGTCTCAGGCTGTCCAGCAGTCCTATCATTGTCTAGTGCACTAGGAAGAGAAGGAGCCTCGTCACTGGCGGTCTCACTATTATAGTCCACAGAAGGATCTGGGCTGTAACAAGTCCTAGGAGAGGCTGACGACATCGGTATGTCCTCTGCAGACTCTGCATCGTCGGTGCCTATACTGTTACATCCCCCCGCACCGTCGTGCCCGTTGACTAGGGTCTCTGAGTGGGCGCCGTTGTCGTCGTCAGCGACCCCTTCCAAGTAATTGTAGTATCCGGGAGGTCTTTTTTTCTTCTTCTTGCGCTCTCTCTGGCCCAACCCAGAGGTGCCGTCGCTGTCCGCGTTGCCGTTTCCGTCGGGGAGGGCAGATTCGGAGTACTGGTCGTCGATGCCATCGTAGTTGTTGGCTTGGAGGACGTCGTCGAGGGTCTTCTGTGCTGGACTGCAGGCGAGGATGAACTCCGGGGCCTGTGGGTTCAAAGTGCTGGAAATACTGTAGTCTGAGTTGTTGATGAGGCCCGCATCCGTGTCGATCACTTCACTGACGCCAAATTCGATGCGCTGATATTCGTCACCTGCAAGACAATAGTAAGGAGTTGTCAGATTGTACAACAGTTAGTACAGTCAGCATCTTTGCCGAGATAGAATTAGCCAAATGTTTTTTTTTTATTCTGTCTGAGCCGATAAATATGAAGGTAAGAAAGACTGTGCAGCAAAAAGCAGAAACAAATATCAGGTGTGGGTTTGGGGTTCTCTATATGCAAGTTTTGGATTAGTTCAAAATTCAACAGACCTGTGTCTTATTTCAACCTGTGGGTAACAAAAATTTCTGTGCCCAAACCGAAAATTCACAATGCACTTGGCCGAAACCAAAAATTATGGTTTTAAAAAGACATATTTATAAATAATTATATTATATGCAACTTTTTATTTAATATCATGAATTTAAATGAATATGAATTTATGGTCGGTTATCATCGGCACCTTTTGAAACCGTGTTGAAAATCCTGCTTGCTGCATTTTTGGTCATTTAAAAGAAGTATGGGTTTTTTGCAGATTTATACTTACCTAGGTGGATACAGCATCAGTCCCCCACCGACTCTAAGGGCCCTTTCACGCTGAGGCAGGGGCGGCGGCGGCGGTAAAGCGCCGCTAGTGGGGGTAAAACCGCCCCACTAGCAGCCGAGAAAGGGTTAAAAACCACCGTAAAGTGCCTCTGCAGAGGCGCTTTGCCGGCGGTATAGCCGCGCCGTCCCACTGATTTCAATGGGCAGGAGCGGTAAAGGAGCGGTATACACTCCGCTCCTTCACCGCTCCGAAGATGCTGCTAGCAGGACTTTTTTCTACCGTCCTGCTAGCGCACCGCTCCAGTGTGAAAGCCCTCGGGGCTTTCATACTGGAATCAAAGCATCGGCACTTTCGGGTCGGTTTGCAGGCGCTATTATTAGCGCAATAGCGCCTGCAAACCGCCCCAGTGTGAAAGGACACTAACACTGAGAACTGAGCAATCAAACACCGCAGATCACTCAGTTCTCACAGCTCAGAGCAGAGAGCTGGTGACGGTCAGTCACTGCTCTGTCACCCACAACCCCCCGCCCATCACTCACTGGAGTGCCGGGCTGTGGAGGGGGCAGGAGTGCCCGGCTCAGGCTTTCAGCGCCTTGCTGAGAGGCTGAGCCAGGTGCCGGTCCAGGCTTGTGGGCGGATCCCAACCCCAGTGTCGTGATCCTGGACCGTCTCTGATGTCAGCAGACTTCAGCCCACTGTCTGCTGAAAACGGATCACAGGTGTGCAGAACGAACTGCACTCCTGTGATCCACTGGTAAAGTATATCCAAACTAACTTTGGCTGTTGGCTGTACTTCTTTATAAAAAAAAATAAATAAAAAACACCACATCAAAAAGACACCTCCCCATTGAAATGCATTAAAAAACGCAGCAAGAACGCATCGAAAATGCACTCGTGTTGCGTTTTTGAAGCATTTTTTGAGTCGCGTACCTATGAAAAAACACACACCATAAGCAAGGTAAAATCGTAGGGTGTTTTCGGCAGTCATTAGCGGCCCTCTTTTTTCCTTTCAACACAACGCTGAAAACCCTATTTTCGGCAGCCAAAATTTTGGTGCATCAATGGCACTTATGCTTAGCAGCACTGGGGTTGTCGGTCTGAATCCCAACCACAGCTCTACCTGCACAGGGTTTGCATCTCCAGACATGCTGGTAGGGTAATTGGCTCCTGTCTATATGGGTCCTAGTACTGTATGTGTATGTATGAATGTGAGTTAGGGACCCTTAGATTGTAAACTCCTTGAGGGCAGGGACTGAAATGAATGTACAATGAATATGTAAAGCGCTGCGTAAATTGACGAAGCTTCACAAGTTTCTGTAATGAATAAAATAAAATAATGATGTGGTCTTTGTAGTGAAAGGTTTGAAGACCCCTGGGCTAGAAGATTGCTATACTGTGACAACAGTTATCCATTAAGGAAAGAACATCCAGTATCTGAAGATCAAGATGAATTCTTACACAGGTTTTTCACAGCTGCAAAAAATTTGCAAGAGAGCCGACACATAAGAGAGGGAGAAACCTCTGCGCAAAGGTACAAAGATGGGATAGCACAAGACATTTCAAGGGTCACTTAGTTGAAATTAAAAAATAAAACAACCTGAAAAAGAAAGTTTTATGCTCCTTGTTCTTTTGCAGAGTAACAGCCTCTAAATATCTGACACTTTACAGGCATGCCTGGTTCCCTGCTTATGTACTCTGGTGTCAAA